>NC_056735.1:1176688164-1176988164 GCF_019279795.1 Protopterus annectens | reverse complement strand
GCTGTGGCTTCATCCAAGGTCTAAGGCCTTGCTATTTAGCTATACCTTCTCAGTAAGAAAATGAAAGCAAAACTTTGAAAAGGTATACCAATTTCTGCTATATCTGATTTCTTCTGAATACCTTACAGTGAAATGGGAATATAAACTCTTACACGCTAAAGTACACATTTACCTGCTTTTATTTAAAGGTTGAACACATCATTCTTAGTGTAGGAAATGAGTGGCATGGTACCATGATTAGATAATTTTACACACACACACACACACACACACACACACACACACACACACACACACACACACACACACACACACACACACACACACACACACACACACACCTACCTGTTTCATGAACAGAATCCATGTGTACGATGCCCAGGCAGCAGCGACCAACAAAATCCAGCCAGCGAAGCCACATAATCCATCCAGGCAGCAGCGACTAACAGAATCCAGCCAGCGACGCCCGGGCAGCGAAATTGCTGAGAGAGAGCTCATTCCTCATTGGCCCTGAGCTCTCAGCTCACTCCTCATTGGCCCTGTCTGCAAGGGAAGCAGTCCGGAGCTCCTCTGTTCTGTGCGGTCGTTGACCACACAGATTCCTGGGTATCCTACAGCACAGGTTGCTGGGTACCTTTTTCTCTGCATCTGGACTGCTGATAAAGGCAGTCTGAGTGGATTTTTTGTTTCATAGATTTTTTTTTGTCTTTGTTTTTCTAGGTGGGAGGGCTGCAGACCAGCAGTCCAATAGCACGAGCCACCCCTGCAAGATACCCAATACTTCAAGCTTCAAGAAAGAATTAAAATCTTTCTGACTACAGAGTCATGTACCTTTCCAAAGCAGCAAAGCATGTTTTTCATATTCCACAAAGATGAGCACAGCATTCTGACATAAAAGGGAAACATTTCCTGTTCCCTCTCCCAGGACTGACAAGAGTGGCTCTCTCTTGCCCACTGAGGGGACTCCCAACAGCTGCAGAGGATATTGCTAACCCCAGTCCATAGTGGCTGTAGGTGCTACACCAGAGTGACTCGGGGTAAAAGATGAGTGGTCAGAGGTACAACAAATGGCTACAGCAGAGTCATCCACCTATGGCTGAGGCAAATTGCTAGCCTGTTGTAGTGGCAAACATTTTCTTTTTGTGCCTGGAAGAAGGACGGACAATGAGGCTGACAATCTGTCCCACGGTCAAGGTGAAAGTGGTGCTGCTTTCCTGGGGAAAACAAGGAGAAAATGCCAGTAAAGCTACCAGTCCACAGAAGTTACTTTTTTGACAGAAAAAAAACAGTAAAAAGCATTTTCAAACACTATGGCAGTCCCACAGAACCATATACACATATACATATGTATATGTATATGTATATGTTATATGTCTTTAAATGTATCATTTCAAATAGCGCATTTGGCATCAAAGAATTTATTTAAATTAAAATAGGTTCGTTTTCTTAGTGATGAAGCTTGCGTGGAGCAAGTGAAAGCGCTTAACCGTTGTTTTTAACCGTTGGTTCTGTCACAATAAATTAGTTTACACACTGTATTTCGTTCCGTTGCAGTGTTTTTAACTTTTTGTTGCTGCTACTTTGAAGGAAATTTAGCGTCCCAAGACACGGATGTAATAAGCGTTCTTTTCTGGTTGTTGGTTCTATAGTTTTCAGAACATTTATTTTACATTGAGTATCAGTACATATAAGAAAATGTAAGTTTTGTCCCCAAAAGGAAATTCTCTGCCCAGCAAAGGTAAGCACAAGCCGACTGTAAATCTTCAAAAGCCTGAGAGGAGCGTAGTCTTTGACAGCAGTAAAGCTCTGAAGGGTTTGTCATCCAAACTTGTCTTTTAGTCAGTTCATCTTGAGCTTTTTGACAGTTTGGGTACATGGAAGATGCCTTGAAGCTTTGGACACTGTCTGGCTGTTGTATCCTTGGCAGAATATAAGCCATATAGCTAAGGTTACTGCAGCAGTGTCCAATATTATGGTAAGTTGAACTTACAAAGATGAACTTTGCAAAACACACTTCTAGAAACTCAAAGCTAAATGTAATTTGTAAATAAGCTAAACATTAAAGTAACAATTTAAAGTTACTCTGCAGCAGCTTTTCTCTAAAAATGAGAGTCATTATCAGCTTCATGGAATCATGGAAGGAGGTCAAAGTTATATACTAATAGTGTGGTCAATTAAGCTACATGACAAAACATTCTTCTTTAAAATAATCTTTACAGGCAAATATAAAATAGTATAATAAGCATTCAGTTAATACCTCTCAACCTGTAGACATTGGAAATAGGTACAAAGGTACTTGAAAAGTAGGTACATTCAGCCAAAAATGGGGACATCTAATTAGCATAAATTTGAATACCCAGTGCCGGTGTTAGCATTTTGGGGGCGCCCAGCAAATGTCAAGTTGGGGTTCTCCTAGGCACTTTCCATCTAGGTATCACCTTGTCACATCCACCTCTCCTATGTACCCTTTTAGTTCATGCTGCAAACTTTCAGGAATAGTACGCATAGACTGACCTGTAGCTTCATTGCTATTACATTACAACAGGCCATACCTCCCAATCGCACTGAATTACTCGGTTTTTACCATGGTTTGAGGTTCAAATGAAGGGCTGTCATGATTCCCAAGTGGCACCCCTTCATTTCTGATTTTTTTTTTTTAAATTTTCGTGCTGACGGAGCTGACATCATCACATGCACAATTACGTCAGCTCCATCAGGGGTACCAGTACCAGCCTGTCAGAATTGAGCTTCTTGGAGCCACGTCATTGCATGCACGCAGAACTTTCTGCTCAAATGCGAGCGGGAACGGCACTACTCCAGAAACAACAGCAGCACTGAATTGAAAGGCACTATGGATTTAGCACTGAAGGAACGGCAGGCACTGACATTAATAGATTTAGCACTGAAGGAACGGCAGGCACTGAAATTAATAGATTTAGCACTGAAGGAACGGCAGGCACTGACATTAATAGATTTAGCACTGAAGGAACGGCACTACTCGAATGGCAGCAGTGTGGCACTGAATGGATGTATGTTCCTGTTGGACCTTACCTGACAGAATAAATCGGGGAATGGCAGACCTGCAAGCACGCAGCAACTGAAGTAAGGAGACCTTGTGTGTGTGCGCGCTAGTTATCTAAAATTTTTCTTTTTTTTTTTTTTTATAAAAGCTTTTGCTGTATTGTATTTTTAACTCAAGATACATGTACACATGTATCTTCAGGTAAAAATACAATACAGCAAAAGCTTTTATAAAAAAAAAAAACATCCAATATGTAAGTGAATAGTTCATTTAGATAACTAGCGCACACACACGCGCACAAACACACACACACACACACACACACACACACACACACACACACACACACACACACACACACACACACACACAAACACTGTGTGTGTATGTGTGCTAGTAACTATTCATTTAAATATCAGATTTTTTTTTTTTTTTAATAAAAGCTTTTGCTGTATTGTATTTTTACCTGAAGATACATCTCAATGACAAGCCTCTGTTTACAGCTAGAGTTTCCAAGTTCTTGCAGTCTTCCAATGAAAAGTCACTGCATCTTTAGACAATTAGATGACAATACAAGCCATGCAATTGGTGCACTGCACACCAGGAAGTAAAGCAGTGTCAAAGGTTACAGTCTCATTATTGTAATTTAATGGCACATTAATGACGAGTGGTTTCTTCTCTCCTCCTTTTTCCTCGCTTCCTTCCCCCACCTTTCCATAAATAAAGCATCAGTTCTCAAGCTTTTTATAACCGAAGCATATCAGTGTTCTAGTGGGGATTGGGGAAATTCAATTGCAGGAGGTAGACAACATTATTTATTCACCTCACGATCGACAGTTAAGCTGCATTTGTAGTTCCAAACGTAACCACATTGAAAAAGTAAAAGTAAAGGAATAGTTAATGTCAAGTTAAGCTGTTTATCAAAATGGAAGCACAAAACAATACTTTTTAATCATAGAACCACCCCACCAGGCAAATGCACCACAGCACAAAACCAGGACTTTTTTTTTTTTTGTTTGTTTTTTAAGCAAATCTCTCTCAAGCAGGGTGGACTCAGCTTTAAGCAAAAGGAAAGACCATATGCAGTAAAGGATCATTCCCCTGCACTCTAGTCACACTCACAACTTATTTTAAGTAATTTCTAAACAGAAATATATCTAGACAATCTATTCATTAGAGGCTTAGCATCAAACAAAGAACCAATTCACTATTCACATCTCATAATAACTAAGCTCCCAAATGTTAATATGTATAAGGTTTATTGTTAAATGTACCTAATATTGGGAAGACAGGAACAACCAAATATCCCCCAATATTCATGTTACTGGTACATTAAATAAAAGTATTAGAAAGTCTAATATGTAATCTAACTATAACCCAACAGACCTATTATAGTTTATGATCTCATAAATAACAGAAAGGGTGTACAGGGAAACAAGGAACCCCCCTACCAATGCAATATTCATATAATTTACATCTACACACACACACACACACACACACACACACACACACACACACACACACACACACACACACACACACACACACACATAATTTAAGGGAGAGAAGAATAGCTTACCTTTTAAAAAGATTCATATGAGTTGCTTTAGGGTATCTTCATGACAGATTATCCCAATTAGTAAATTATTTATCCTTGGATTTCTTACTACTTTTCTCTTTAACAGTTGAAATATTTCTTACAGCTTGTCTTTTCAGACTGTAAAGAATTATTTCCATGTCTTCCACTTTATGTAATAGTTTTTTTTGTATTTGACAAAGTCTACAACATCTTCTAGGGTGTTAAAGATTCTTTGACTATCCGGCATAATTATTTTAATTCTAGCTGGAAAAATTATTTGTACTTTAATGTCCACATTTTTTAGGTTTTTAATAAGGGGAACACAAGCTTTTCTTTTAGATATCACTGAGGTGGTATAATCATTGTCAAATCTTACACTTTTCTCATTTATCTGGACAGGAGTCCCAGACCAAGCATCTCTGAGTATCAAATCCTTATCTTGGGATGACAAAAACTTAACAATAATGGATATTGCAGAAGAAAGATTTTTAGAAATGTAAACATTTGATAAGGATCTATGAGCCTGTTCTATACCAAATGATAAGGATCCAGGTAAATTAAGAGCTCTAGGAAACCAGTCATTCAGAAATTAAACTAAATTGTTGGCTTCCATTTTTTTCTGGAATGCCATAAATTCTTATATTCCTTCTTCGTCTACTTTCCAAATCTTCTACCTTATCAAGCAACACTGCAGTATGCACAATAGTGCTTATGGTAAATGGGGTGAAAAAGCCAGGTAATGGGACATTGGAATGGCTGCAGGGGGACTCTAGTGCCATATTATGGTCGTCTGTTGTTCAGTTTGTATTTAAAAGTTGATATCCCATAATTCCATTGGAGTGGGTGGGGTTACATAATTATATATGCTAATTTTATGTTAATCAGCACACAGATTTGTACCTATTTTTCGTGGGCCTTGTCCAGATTTTTGATGTTTCCAGGTTGAGAGGTATGCGACAGGCCTATGTACCACACCATGTTGACCCATCTGTCTAAGGAACATTTACATCAACTGGTATTCAGGTGCAAGAATGACATATTACAACAACTCTATGTACAGGGCTGGACTTAGCTGAAGTGGCACCCTAGGCATTGCCCAGTGTTTCAGCCCTCCCCCATATTATCCCGTGCTCCCCTCTGTTTCCTGCTATTTTGGTCTCATACTATACACATTACTCTTTTCTTCCTTTTCTAACATTTTCTCTTACTCTTCAGCATTTTCAAGATCTGCTTATTGCTTGGTGTGGGTCATTTTTTCCTGGGACTCTGCTACATGATGAAATTCATTTCTTTGTAATGGTTTAGCCACTCATTTTGTGAAAGAAATGCAGTCAGTTTTCTAAGTATCTGTAACAAGACAACATATTTGAAAGACAAAATGTCACCTTTAGCACTGTGACTTTCTGAGAAGAAGGTATGCAATAGAAAATGGTTTCTATGTGTGAGACAGGAAAACAAAACAATACCAAACCTTCAAAGAAGTAACAATGAAATAGTAGCCATTAATTAGTCAATTAGTTGTGGAGGACAGCATTAAAATAGCTTACAAAGATTCCAGCTGATATAGCAATCCACAGATGACTTGTCCTACCTATATTCTTTATGGGTCTATATCATATGAGTGAATCTCACAAATTGCAAACGCTCATAATACCGAACGTACCGGACCTCGAACGTCCTATTGTGGGGGGCTGTGCCCCTCACACCCCCCGCTAAATATATATTCCAACTCCGAGATTGCACTACAGTGAGGAAAGGGCAAATATCCCATTTTTCACTGTACTGCGATCTCAGAAAAAGCACTTCGAGGTCTGGTATGTTTGGTATTATATATGATATAGACCCGTCTTTACTTAGATATTCATTTCACACCTTCATACCCTCCATACCTCACAGTGTAATAGCACCATTCACACACTCTTCCCCCTAACTGCATATCCCCTGTATTTTATATTACTATCTTTCTGTACTTTATTAGTGCCTCATTGTTCATTCTCCATTTTTCCTTATTTAAAATCTTCATACCTGTTCCACATATGGTTATGAAGCTCCTCTTTTTCCCTGTTCCATTACTTATCTCTACTATTTCTTCTATTGTCTTTGCTGCTTCCAGCATTCCTTTTTCATGGTTCATTTTTTCATCCCATATGCCACCTCCAATATTTTATTCTCACTCTTCTACATAAGTAAAATAGGTCTAAAAATTGCCAAAGTTACCAGACAACAGCAACTTTCACCCACAAAGGAGGTCTTCTTGCCAAGTATCTTTCTCTATATACTGACAGTGTTTCTCAGGGTTTTAAGAGAAATGTGAACTTTAAAGTGTGTAATATACCAAACTTTCTTCCCTACAACAGCAATGCTTTTTTTCCATAGAGGTTTTAACCAAATACCACAAGAATGAACCAATTAAGCTCACTAACCTTTTTTTTGTTATCCAAAAATTGTTCCTTTCTCTGTGGTTTATTTTTGTCTCTTTATTCCTTCCTCCTGGTTCAGCTTATTCATGGCTTTTTACTTTTTCTATGGACAAAGATCCTCAAAAGATTGTCCATTCTTAGGGGATAATGAATCGTGCAGGAGAGTAAATGAGGCCTAATGTCACAGGCAGAATGTTCCCTTGCCCAAAGGCTTTCTTTGCATTATGTTTCTGTAATGTCCACATAAGATGCCATTGTTGTACTTAAGGAATGTGCAGTGCTAGGAAAAAGAAGGCTGATTTTGAAACTACACTATATGAAGTTCATATATATGTATATGTGTGTATGTATATATATATATATATATATGGGTCTACAACTAATGACCGATTCCCCGACAGAATATTCACCGACGCGAGATGACCGACAGGTAAGTTTACCGACAGGGTTATTTGCCGACAGCGGAAAGACCGACAAGGGAATGTGCGATCGCGACCCGGTAAGTGTGCAATGGTGACGGAGTTAGGAGCGGTCAGGTAAGTGCTCGAGATTGTGGGATGTCGGCTTAGGCTGTGGGAAAGGTGAGTGTGTGTTTGTGTCGGAGGTATGGTTCGGTTAATGTGTTAGTGAGGGACTGTAGTTTAGGGACGGGTTAAGTGAGTTAGGGTTAGGGTGCAGGTAGGTGATGTGTGCGTTAATGTCGGAGCTTGGGCTATGGGTGGGTTAAGTGAGTTAGGGTTAGGGTGCAGGTAGGTGATGTGTGCGTTAGTGTCAGAGCTTGGGCTAGGGGTGGGTTAAGTGAGTTAGGGTTAGGGTGCAGGTAGGTGATGTGTGCGTTAGTGTCGGAGCTTGGGCTAGGGGTGGGTTAAGTGAGTTAGGGTTAGGGTGCAGGTAGGTGAAGTGTGCGATAGTGTCGGACCTTAGGGTTAGGGTTTGGGTCAGGGCTAGTGTGTATGCTATGTAGTGTAGTGTGTTGTTTACTTTCCGTGTGTCGGTGTAATGATGTTCAGTGTTTTGCATTGTCGGGTTTGTGTGATGTCGGTAATTTGGCGCCGGTGAGTTTTGTGTCGGGAATCGTGTCGGTGTTTAGTAGTAGACCCATATATATATATATGTATATATATATATATATATATATATATGTGTGTGTGTGTGTGTGTGTGTGTGTGTGTATATATATATATATATATATATATATATATATATGTGTGTGTGTGTGTGTGTGTGTGTGTGTGTGTGTGTGTGTGTGTGTATATATATATATATATATATATATATATATATGTGTGTGAGTGTGTGTGTATATATATATATATATATATATATATATATATATGGATAATCACCGACACCACATAACCGAAAGCACACAAACACGAAACCTCATATGCCGACACACCACAAGCCCGACAATCAACAAACAAAACAAATCCCTGTCCAAAAGCACACACACAACACAAGCACACCAAAATCCTTACAAAACCACACTAAAACCTTACACAACTATCTACAACCCTAACCCAAACCCTAACCCTAAGGTCTGTCACTATCGCATTCACCTAACCCGCGCTTCTTCCAACTCACTTAAAACCCTAAAGACTGTCACTATCACACACTCACCTAACCCGCGCTAACCTAACTCACTTAACCCGCCTCTAACCCTAAAGACTGTCACTATCGCACACTCACCTGACCCGCGCCCTAACCCTAAATCACTTAACCCACCCCTATACCTAGAGTCCGTCAATATCGCACACTTACCCATCACTACTGCATACTTACACAGCCTTTTCACATGTCGGTGTTCTCAGCGTCGGGGTTTTCATCCGTCGGTCATCCCAGTTTTCGATTCTGGTGTCGGTCTTCTCATCGTCGGTGTTATCAGCTTTCCACGTTGTCAGGTAGACCCATATATATATATATATATATATATATATATATATATATATATATATATAAAATAGCTTTAACAACAAATACCTTTACTCCTAAAAATAAGTCTTCAAAGTGAAACAGCTAACTGGTTTATAGGCAGCTGATGCCAGAGTGTTGTGTCATGCTACAGCACAGTCATTGATCTACATATGCAGATGTCGATTTGGTGATGGAAAGGGCGGGGGGGGGGGGCTTAAGAGGCTTCAAATGAAAAGTGCTATAACATTTTGATAAGAACAAAATCTGCATAAGCTTCCAGATACAAACCACTAAAACATATTTGAGTAATGTTGGCCCCTTTTGGTATATAACTGTTTTTACCAGCTTTTTCTCTTTATTAGCTTATACAGGATCTGTGCTGAAGACTACTTATTCCTGCTTCAAAGCAACAGAACCATTGCAGCCTGTACATAAAGTAAAAAAGTATCTTTAATAAATAAATAAATGAATAAAGTACAGTAAACTCTCAGTTAACTGGCACCCATTGGGATTGGTAGATGTCAGATAACTGTAGTTTTTGGTTGCTTGAGAGTTACTATTAAAAATAGGCCTTACTAATACTGTACCTTATACTATTTGTTTGGTTTGACTTGTTCTCAGGTTGGGGAGAGAGGGAATTTTATTCCTATCTTCCTTTTTAAAACTCTAAAATTCTAAAAACGTAAGGTCTGTTTCTGCTGGGGGAAAAAAGAAAGTGCAACACATGAAAATTGTACTGTATTTCTTTGATTATTTTTTTTTTTGCTGGTTGCTTGAGACTGCCGGTTGCTTGAGTTCTAGTTAACTGAGAGTTTACTGTGTATATTTATATACATGAAAAAATGATAAAATCCTCCAGTTTCCCCAATCACCTTATTTAAATATACTAATGCTATGGTAGCATAGCCACAGAGAAATGGCAACATTACAATAATGAAGAATCATTACTGCTCCCTATCTGCATCATTCCACTGCAGTAAAAATCGGTAGTCAAACTATACTTATTGTTAAAAAAAAATAAACAAAAAAAAAACTATGAAAATGACATTCCATGCTTCTGCACCCCCATTCTGTCAAATTCATTCATAAAATCAGCACAGATCACCAAAAGTGAACACAATTCTCTAAGTCAAAGCAATAAGAGAAAAAAATGCTGTATACCTATCTCATATTGGTGATCTGCTGATTAACGACTCAGCACAACAGATTCCATTCAAATAAGTTAATCCTGATAATGCATGTTACCATACAGTGTAATGAGTAAATCCTGCATCTTCTTCTTTTCCCAGTTAGGGGTTGTCACAGCAGATCACCTGTCTGCTCATGACTGGCAGTGGAGTTTTACAGTGTCGAGTTGCCAGCCTGGCACCCAACCTTCCACAGGAGGCACACACATTCACACCAATTTAGAGTGTTCACTCCACCTACAGCATGTCTTTGGGAGGAAATCGGAGCACCTGGAGGAAACCCAAACGTCCACAGGGAGGACATGCAGACTCTGCACAGAAGGCACCCCAGCCAAGGATCAAACTGGAGAACCTCTTGTTGTGAGGCAGCAATGCTAACCACTGCACCACCACTGCCAATAAGTAAATCCTGCATAGTTAACACAAATCAACTGATTTTGTTAGATACTAAATACCTAGCTCTGAAAAAAATTGTTGAGGGTCTATATGAACCACTTAAAAGGATCTCATCAAGAAATACAATTTTACATCACAAATGGTCAACTGCCTGTACACCAGAGTCATTTTATTTCAAGTGCTTTCAAAAAGGAGGATCATCTGGCTCAGGTCTATAAATTAATTTGCTGTAAGTATTGTTTCTTTATATAATTAAAGTAGCATTCTCTTTACAAATAGCTGCTGCATTATATCAAACCAGGTATATATGTATGGAGCACTTTTGAAAGGTTTAACTTTTATATGTCAATGTTAAATTTTGTAAGTCCTAAAGAACCAGAAGGGGTATTATTGTCTTGTGTAGTTTCTGTAAAAAAAAAAATAAAACAACTTGTCTGTTTCTGTATTAAATAAATACCAGAAAGGTAGCTATGGCCCATATTTGATTTTAAATTTGCAAACACAAAATCCAGTATGTTTTAACCAAATACCACAAGAATTACTCTCTGTATTAACCACACATAACATTTTTTTTACATAAACTCACAGTAGAATGACAGTTTGAACATTATTACATGTCTAAAAAAAACAAAACAAAAACTTACTTTCAGGTCCTTTGCTTCACTGAAGTGGACTGATTAAGTGCAGCTTACAGGCAAGTTAAAAAGAAAAAAAGGAAAACAAGTTTGCAGTCGTGCAGTGATGTCACACAACCATGCAGACATCCACGAGGTACCTTGCCGAGCAATGAACAGAGACTGCAGAAAAACTCGCAGCTGCTGCATGGGGGCCCTTATTTGCAGGGAGATAATCAGGGGCACCCAGTGGCCACAAGATCGGTGGGTGCCTAATGCTGACTATGTGAATAATAAATACCACATAAGTCTTCCTGCTTTCAGTAGGAATGTAAGATAATAGTCAGAAACACATTTAAAAAATAATGACATAACTGGTGCAAAATATAAGCACATCATCAAAGAAACATTGTAATACCTGTTGTCTTTAATGGATTGTTTTGCAAAATTCTAACACACAAGGTTATTTATTTTTGTTTTATTTTTGTTTCTGAAAAAGGGAGATGTAAGATGGGTTTCTTCTTTCTTTAAATTACTGGTGTCACTAGTATGTTGGTTATGTAGTGTGGTTTTCTATGTAAATAGACAACTCCAGAGATCATGTGTGATGAGGGGGATTCAGAAAATAGTGTGACGGGATAATTCAAGCCTGAAAATAGGAACATACCCCAAAACTAGGTACATCATATGCAGGTGTAAATCAGGCCTGAAAATAAGAATGTTCCTCCAAAATACAGACAGTTCAGAGGTCTGATTCAGTTTATGAGGAACAACACAAGACTGCCATAAAATTGCAGTCACTAGTGCAGGAAACCCGAAGAGTAAACTGAAGAACAGGGGCCTAGTTTGCTGTCTCATTTTAAAGATAGATAAGCCAATAGCAAAAGTAGTTATAGTACAACAAATATGATTCAGGTGTCAAATGTAATTTCATGAACATTTACTTTTACTAAGTGATAGAAGTCTCTCAAAATTAACTTCCATAGTTTAAAACTGACATAGCAACATATGTATTTCCATATTACAAAGCAACATTGGACATACATATAGTCGATTGAGAAACAATTTACGCATAATTGTAGGAGAAGTTTTTGCACCTGTGTCCTGTTGAATGTATGCCTTCACTTTCTGTACATCTTATCCTACTAATAAGTAAATAATCAGTTTAAATTAGGTACTTGCATGTGTTTTATCAGGGGGCTAAGTACAGGTTTGACAGGGAGGGGGTTGTTACTTTACAAGTTCTAGGTTAGAGAATGAACAGTTTTAGCTCCCAGCTGATCTACCTCTCTTCATGATCTCTTCTTGCACATTCAGTCTCATATTCCCACTTTATTTTATTCAATGTAAGAGGTGAGTTGAAGCCTTACCTGGCAATCCATGAGTGTTAGTTAATGAGAACTAATTATGAATGAGATAACATTCAATATCATTGCAGGCTACACATATACACACACTCGTGCATACACACACACACACACACACACACACACACACACACACACACACACACACACACACACACACACACACACACACTTGTGCACATGCATGCCAGCTGGCACATAGACATATACGCAGGCACACACACAACCATACAGACAGCCATGGGCAACTTGCATCTGCAAATTCAACTGCCAGAATGCCTTTTGTTGAGGAAGAAACCAGACAACACATAAAAAAATGGAGGAAATGTGGAGTCTGCATTTCAGAAGGCAATTCAGTATGGAATCAAGCATAAGATCAACATAGTTGTGTCTTAATGTCATGTACAACCTTATAGCTGAGACAGCATCTCATTTTCCATAAATGGAGTTCTTTCTACGTGTTTCATTTCCATGCTATACTATAGATGTTTGTATAACCCATATGATCTCCTAAAATAATTTCCCGTTCTTGATTCATTCTTTTGTTTTTTCTGTGGGTTTGACTTTCTACTAGAATTTATCAAATGTATAACATTTTGTACTTTTTTCCTTTTTATTCTCTTCCTACAATCATTCTTCCTTTTTCAGCCAAGGAAATGCTTACATCCATGAAGAGAGCCCTTCCTTATTTACAGTGACACTTAGAGCAGTAACTCTGACTAAGGCAGAAGTAAAGGAGAGCAATACCGAAACAAGACAGGAACGTTTTAGTTTCTTCCTTTCTCTTTCCTGGCCATAATCTACTAGTAAAATGGATGTGTGTTTTGAAAAGGCAGTATACACATACACACGGATATATTCCATGCATTCTTTTTTAATTCCATAAACTCCCAAACTTTTCCCATGGAGATGTCAGCATAGTGACACAATGTACCTCACACCAGTCTAACTAATCTTCTGATTTGTACACACACACACACACACACACACACACACACACACACACACACACACACACACACACACACACACACACACACACACACACACACACACACACACACACACAGATATCTATATATATATAGTACACACACACACACACACACACACACACACACACACACACACACACACACACACACACACACACACACATATGTGTGTGTGTGTGTGTGTGTGTGTGTGTGTGTGTGTGTATATACCCAAAGCAAACAATGTCAAAAAGTTATATGGTAATACAAATTGAGTTTTTTGGTTCAATGGTGGGATGCTTTTATGCAAAACATGCCTTATCAAGACAATAATACTGAACATGTGGTATCATTTAACATGTTGACCTGGCTAGCACTGAATCTTCCCTGTTCATGTTTAAGTACAAGGATTTACAAGTATCTCACCCTGAGGGCAGAGTGCAACTGGAAAGGGTGTTCTACAAACCCATATGAAATATGTTTTTTCACTTCTGACTTATTCTGTCAAGACAAATGTCTCTGACCTGTACAATATTTTAGACTGTATCAGCAGATTCATCATCTTATCCCCATCCACTGAATATCACTGCATTTCTTTATCCCATGACAACAGCAAGGCTTCCATTTCTTGAAAGAGCCAGCCTTACCTTTCCTACAATGATAGATAATGACATCACCTACAAGGAAAGATCTCACAAAGAACTCCAGATACATTTCACATATCAGAGAACTCCTTTAATTTCTTGGCCTTAGATTGTGGGACAACCTTCCACCAACAATCCAGAATTCCACTACAGTACAGAAGTGTTACATCTAAATTTGAAACTCAACTTTCTCTTAAAGCCAACTGTTCCTGCATCCTCTATCAGCAGTAACTTATGCAATGTCAGTCCCCACCACCTCCATTACACTCTTTGTTAGCTAACTCACAATACTGGAACAGTCTTATAGAAACAGGTCAGATAAGTGTGTTGCATTGTAACTATTTATGATTGAACTATTTTATATATTTTCTGGCATTGTTTTATGTTTCTCATCTGTCCTGAAACTATTTACCCCCTATTTCTGAGGTGGAGTTTATAAAACTGGTCTAACAGCTTTTGTGTTATCTGATTGCTTCAAGGCTTGTTGATTTAAAAATAGTTTCTGTTTGTAAATTCTTGCATACACTGTTGGAAACTCCTGGGTTCTGGCTGGTGTGATTCTCAAACAATCTGGAAATATATCACTGATTGATAAGTATATTTCTCGGCATTTTAAACCTTTTAGAGTTCTGCATTGTCTTACTTTTGCCTGACTGAATTATTGTGTGCTTGACTGAACTATTTTATATATTTTCTGGCATTGTTTTATGTTTCTCATCTGTCCTGAAACTGTTTTTCCCCCACCCCCCACCCTATTCTTGTAGAGTTGTTATAGTTGGTGGCTTTGCAGTTGCCTGCCCCTACTGTAAATTTGATCTGGAACACCCCTCCCAGTCTGATGTTCACTCTACTTAATACAGAGAGAAAATTTGAGAAGGCCAACCCACTTAGGTTCTTAACCTCTGCTCCTCCTTCCTCTCCTCTCCTTGAACTTTACTAAACAAAAAAAAATGCACTTTATTTTGCTTTTGCCTCTTCTTAAAAGTACTCAGTTGTATTTATTCTGCTGCATTTATTACTGCTTGGTAGTAGCCTGATTAAATTGTAACTGTTATTCTAAGCCTTTTGGTTTAAGCACTTGGCCTTCAGACCAGTTGTTTTACATTGAGAAGGCTTGTGGTCTGCAATGCTGTGGCAGGACAGGTAGCTTACATCCTTCTAAATTGGGAATTGATAATTGAAGGCTCAGTGTCTGTTATTCTAAAAGTGTATTAGTTCTGGTTTAAGCACTTGGGCTTCAGGCCAGTTATTTTACATTAAGAAGGTTTGTGGTCTGCACTCTTGTGGGAGGAGAGGTTAGATTCTGCCCTTCTGAGCTGGGAATTTCTGATTAAAGGATTATTGTGCCTGCTTATTTGAACTGTTTCTTTCTGAAATTGGTGTGCCTTGTTTGCTGTAGCATAGACTAAATTCAGGCATGCTGAACCTAGCTTTGTTTGTATAACTTGAGCACTAATCTAGGCCATCTTTTTTGGAGAAGGTTCCCCTGCACCCTAGTGGCAGGAGTGTGCAGTTAGAACTTGTCTGATTGAAGACTGCTGGAACAGGGCTCAGTTTTGACCATTTTTACTGGTTAATTGGGTAATTTGTTTAAATCAGTTTGCTCGTTTTCTATTGTAATATATATAGAAAATTGCACTTTATTCATCTGCTTTTACTGTATTTGTGTTTCTTCCTGCTTTATTGCATTTATTCTGCTGTATTTATTACTGCTTGTTAGTAGCCTGATTAAATTGTAACTGTTATTCTAAGCCTTTGGTTGAAGCAGCAAACACAGCAACAAGAAAACCAAACCAAAATTACTTTTCTTCTCCTTTAATGTAAAATGATCCGATACCTCGGCAATTAGCTTCAAGGATCACAGTTAATTGCTGAAATATTCAAACAATCAATTATTCAATTTACTAATAAATTTCACAAAGGAGAAACATTTATGCATAAATTATGATAAATATCCATAAATATGTACATATTTTTATATATTATTCATAACAATAAATTCTTCATAAATTTATATACAAAATAAATACAAAACTCATAAATTATTTCCAAAAAATATTAATAAAACAAATTAATTAAACTCCATCAAATGCCCAATTCTAAATTTTGGGCTTCAGACCACGTTTTACATTAAGAAGGTTTGTGGTCTGCACTGCTGTAGCAGGACAGGTAGCTTACATCTTTCTAAGTTGGGAGTTGCTGATTGAAGGCTTAGTGTCTGTTATCCTAAGAGTGTATTAGTTTTGGTTTAAGCACTTGGGCTTCTGGCTAGTTATTCTACACTAAGAAGGTGTGGTCTGCACTCTTGTGGGAGGAGAGGGTAGATTCTGCCCTTCTGAGCTGGGAGTTTCTGGTTAAAGGCTTGTTGTGCCTGCTTATTTGAACTGTTTCTTTCAGAAATTGGTATGCTTGTTTGCTGTAGCATAGACTAAATTCAGACCTGCTGAATCTAGCTTTGTTTTTATAACTCGACCACTAATCCAGCTCATCTTTTTTGGAGAAAGTTCCCCTGCACCCTAGTGGCAGGAGTGTGCAGTTAGAACTTGTCTGATCGAAGACTGTTGAAACGGGGCTCAGTTTTTAGCTTTTTATTGGTTAATTTGTTTAAATCAGTTTGCTCATTTGCTACTGTTATATTAAAAAAATACAATTTATGCATTGCCGCTTAGCTAGGGTTAAACTATTCCCGGCATCATAAAGTCTGCTCTTCAAATTTTCCCTTAGAACTAGCTAGCTTTTTAGTTTCAGCACTCAGATCTGTTTCTTTGAGCTCAGCACTTGTTCAGAATTCATTGTAAACGCTAAATAAGCTACAAATTACTACAGCACTCAACTTTACTCACTTGTCTAGAGGAAAACAGTTTTTAGTACTTAATAAATAAGCTTCTATACAGGCATGTCTAAGGGTCAGCTCCCAGTGTTTTTTCCTGTCTACCTGATGAATCTGGGCATCTTGGGACAATGCAGCAATTGCCTCATGTACACAGACAACCCTCTCTTCCTAACACCCAACACTACAACCTGTGAGAGAGGCACTTATATAGCCAAACTGGAAGCAAAGCTCTCTTCACCCAAGACTGGACTAGACAGTCAAGAGGAGAAGGTAAACACTTGTACCACACCACACTCATCACATAGTCCCTCAAAACCTAAACCACCAAAACACACACATAGCAACACAAAATACACACCTACATTCACGGAGGCTCTTAATAAAAATCTGCTTAAGCAACAGAGACCTCCAAAGCAAAAACGCATGCAACCTCCACCTTCCAACACAACCCAAATGACACATAGCCCACAAACTCAGTGTGCCACTCACCCATAAGGCATAACAACGTACCCAACACTCTAGTCATAGGTGACTCTGTAGTCAGGCACATTGATATTCCACTCACCAGGCTAAACAAGGAGAAAGTTACTGTCAGCTGCTTGTTGGGTGCCAGGACCTGCCACATAATGCACACACTCAGGTCACTCCACAACAAGTACAAATATGACTCTGTCATTGTCCATGTTGGTGTGAATGACCTGAGACGTACCTCCCTGGACTACATGAAAAGAGACATGAAGGAGATGTCCGATCATGTAGCCCAGGTAGGTATGACCCTGGCCCTGAGTAGCATCCTGCCATCATCCAGAATGATACAGTACAAGGACAAAATGATTGACTTCAACAACTGCCTAAGCTTCTTGTGTCATTCTAAGGGGATCCAGTATCTATCTGTCTCGGATGACATGATCGGCAGACCATGATGCCTTCAGATTCCGGATACTGGCTAAGGCACTTGCCACCCCTATAGTGCCTTTTTTTAGGCAAGGTTCAAATGACAAATTCACCACCATAACAGATACAAGCAAGCAAAATCTGAGGGTAATGCTACTCAATGCTAGAAGTCTAAACCTCAAAATGCATTCACTCAAGGTACTCCTTAAAATGGAGAATATCAAAATCTGTGCAGTGACAGAGACCTGGTTCAAGGCTCCAGAGAGCACCCCTGCATTACCAGGCTATAATTCATACCACACCTTTCGGCCACCTAACCTGGACCGAAACACTAAAGGTGGAGGCATGTCCCTATTCATTAAGGATATCCACACCTCCAGACTAGTTGCTCAGCATAATTCATCCGAGATTATCCAAGTGCAACTAACTCTGGGCAAGACCACAATACAAATTGTAACTGGCTACAGATCCCTCACCATGCCCCAGGATTCCCACTCCTCATTTCTTGATACACTGGAAAATATTAGGGTACAACCCAACACCCTAATAATGGGTGATTTCAACTTCCCCACCATTAACTAGGAAAACTACTCAGGTACCAACTCTTTTGCTCAACGTTTTCTGGAATTCATAAATTCCAATGCATTGGATCAACTTTTCCACACCCCCACCATGGGCAACAATATCCTAGACCTGGTCATTGCCAACATGGGTGACTGATGTTCCACACCAGATGTCAATTCCTCATTGGTCAGATCCAACCACAAGCTAATCAGCCTAGACATGCACATCTTGCCCCCACCCCCATTAGGGAAACCACCGTAAAAAAATTCTCAAAGCCAGCTTCATGGTTCTTAAGACAGAAGTGACAAACTTCACAACACCCATGCAGATGGACAATAGAGGTACTACTGCTGAATCCTACACAAATGCACTTTATAAGCACTTACACGAGTGCATGGATCATGCTATCTCTAACAGAACCAAGATGCTATCCTCCAAAAAAGGAAGCCAATCTGGTGGTCCCCTGCCATAAACAAACTTTTCAACAGAAGAAAGAAACTGCAAAAAGGAGTAAAAGCCAATGACTGGAAGAACTCCCTGGTCAGCCTCAGTAAGAAGTTGAGATCCCTCATAAAATCCTCCAAGCTAGTTATGAAAACAAAATCGCCACTGATTCTATAGACAACCACAAAGCATTCTATAGCTATGTCAAGAATCTCAATGGCAACACTCATATCTGCTCTGAGTTACAGCACAATGGCACTAAATATACAGAACCAACTGATATTGCCAACATCCTGGCAGATAGGTTCAGTGCTAATTTTACCCCCCCCCCCCATCACCCCCTAAAGGGCCTATCTCTATACCGGAAGAATGCAAAGTTCCTGTAATCATGGCTGCACAGGTGAAAACCACACTCTCCAAAGCCAAGAACACAGCATCCATGGGACCTGACAACATCCCAGGCTGCGTTCTACATGAACTACAGAATGAACTGGCACCCCACCTAAACACCATGTTCAATCATAGCCTCACCTCAGGCTTTGTGCCCAATGAATAGTGCACAGCAATGGCTATCCCACTCCACAAAGGGGGAGCCACCACGGACCCTGGGAACTACCACCCCATTAACCTAATGAGCCTGGTCTGCAAGGCCATGGAATGTATCATCATGGAACTTATTAACAAAGACATTGGTAATCTCCAAACTCTGGACCCCTCCCAGTTCGGGTTTGTAAAAGGCAGATCATGTCTCCTAAACCTGATTGACTTCCTTGAAGCAGTCACCAAAGCCATAGACGAGGGTAAGATGGTTCACACAGCCTGTCTAGATCTCGTCAAGGCTTTTGACACCATCCCCCACTCTGGAATTATAGATAAGTTCACTAAACTAGATATAAATCCCTATGTCACAAGATGGGTTGCCAACTGGCTCTCTGACAGAACCCACACTGTGAAAGTAGCAGACTCCAAATCCGACTTCAGACCAGTGACAAGTGGAGTACTACAGGGTTCCGTCCTGGGTCCTCTCCTGTTTGGTGTCTACTTTTATGAAGTACAGGCTAACACAGAAAGTATTTGGCTAATGAAGTTCGCAGATGACTGCAAACTGGGAGCCATAATTGAAACTCCTAATGATGTGGACATTCTACAAAAGGGCCTCACTGAGACAGATGATGGTGTCAAAGCCATAGCCTCAAGCTCAATGCCAAAAAGTGCATTGTCATCCCCTTTGGTACAAACTCTGTACCCATGAGCTACCACATAGGTGGTAGTCTACTTAACACCGAAAGAGTGATGAGACCTTGAGACACAGGTGGACAGTAGTCACTCCTTTGATAATCACATTGCCACAGTAGTCAGGAAATCCTTCTACATGGCACACCTCATCACAAAAGGTTTCTTATCCAGGAAAAAAGAGGTCATTGTTCCCCCTCTACTCGTCACTCATTAGACCTATTATAGAGTACAGTAACCCTTTTGGTATGTACCTCAAAGACATCTACAACAATTGGAAAGGCCGCAGAAATACCTCACAAAGAGGATTACTGGCCTCAAACAGATGCCCTATGCAGACCATCTCAAAAAACTCCAGCTTTACTCCATCGCATATCGCCTACTCAGAGGCAAACTCTGCCTAACATACAAGGCCATGTCAAACCCAGAGCTGTTGTACATGCTCCACTTAAAGAAATTCCAATCCCTCTGAGCTACATGCTGTAGGGACCTAAACCTTGTCACCACAATAAACAGATTATGCTGGAGGGATAGATTCCTGTCCCAGAGATTTCCCATACTCTGGAACAAACTACCTGTCTATATCAAACAAAACTCCTCATTAGCACTCTTCAAGAAAAATCTTTATGATTGGATGGGAAATAGGAAATTCACCCCGGGGATCACCTCTGTGGCTCTGCTCAACAGGGGCACAGGAAAATAATTTTCTTGGGTGGCAAAAGCCAGGGTACCTTTTTGGCTAGGCTTGTATAGGCCCTAGGGCCGATAGCCTAGTACCTACCTATGAACCTATGAACAATTTGTAAGTAATTCTACAATCAAATAAAAAAAAGAAACCTTTTGCCAATGGTGTATACATCCCCAAATATTACAGTTTTTGAAGTCTTCATTGAAGTGTTTATTCCGCTTATGCACTTATTCTGGTGTGTAAATGTGTTACTGATGTATGTATGTTATTTGTACAGAAACCTGTTTATTCTGACATGTGAATATGTAATGCATGTAACAATGTACTATATTCTGAAACTCCTGACAAGGGAGTAGCACCGAGGCACCAGAACTGTGTCTAAGTAAAAGAAACATGCAGTGGATTCCAGTTTTTTAAGAGTTTATGATCAATGTCCATACCTCTCAACTGTCCAGATTTTTGCAGAATGTCCACATTTTTGCCTCATATTTTAGTCTGTTCCTCAAAAAATTTGTGGTTTTCTGGCAAATCATTGAGGAGTGAAGTCACTAAATAATGACATGCATTTGAATTTCAGACTTCATATCCTTCAGAAAACGCATGCCAACATGAATCATGTTATTCTAGCAATTTTTTAAGTTTATAAGTGCAATATTTAAAATGTGTCCCTGTTTTTGGCCTTTGTCTCCCTGTTATTTTAGATTGTGTCCAGATTTCTTGCACTAAGTGGTTGAGAGGTATGTGAGCTTCTGTGCACACACAAGTGGGACCACAAGGATAAGTCTGCTCGCCTGATCAACAAACATCAATAAAATACATTTTCTGAAGGTCTGTGCACAACCCAAGCGAATACTGACACTGCGACCATATTTTCTTGCACTCAACTCCATTTATACATGCATTACAGACTTATCAGTTAGAATGCTTATTCACAACCTCTGATCCTAACTCCCCCTTGGCCTGTTGTACAACAACATGGCTGTAAAAGAGAATGGTATGTAGCTACAGATCTATGACTGATAGCACATTTAAATAATTGAATTTGTCCTCTGTTGCAATAAAGTTCAGAAATGTCTGTCTTTTGAAGACATGTTAAGTGCTAAAAGGTAGAATCAAAGAAGAAAATTATTAACTTGCTCTGTTCCACAAATTAATTTATTTTAACATTAAATGCTTTTATTCTCTTCACTTATTTATGTTTTGTGTTTGCAGGTTATTGAATTATTCATATCATGTAATCCTTAGATGAGCAAAAAGATTTTTTTCACTTTGTAAAAAATTATTGGATCCAGAACAAAACTAAAAAACAAATACATCAATATGACATAAAAGATGCATTATTTTTAGAAGTTACTTGCCTTAGGATTTTTTTAAGCTATACATAATGATGTTGACATATTTCGACAGGGTCATAGAAAAATAAAACCTCAGGTGTTAGATTACATGTAGAAGTTTATATAATAGTTTGGGGTGCAGAGGCCCTATGAGGCTTTAATATCCAGGTGAAAAAAATCTTCCTGTGTTGATATATAATCTGATTATTTTTGATATCTGACTAAAAGCAAACCTTCAGGTGATCTACACCCTAACCGGTGATGCAAATGTTTGCCAAGAAATACAGGAATTCTAATATAAGCAAATACAAAAAATGATTAATCAAATGCCTCAGTCTGAAGAATTACTGAATCAAATTATAACTGTTTTAAAGGGAAGAGAATAAATACAAGCAACACTTTAATGGAAGCATGTTTTAAGGCTGTATGGGATCATTTGGTTCTAACTAAGCTTATGGCCAAGGAGATAATTGAAAACACAACCATAATACCCACTATTAGTAGAAGAATAATATGTTTCCCCCTATTATCTAGATTTTCCACACATATCTCAGGTGAAAATCTGTAATCACACATCCAGTTGTCCTGACTAATTCTAGAGGATGCCAGAGAAGCATTGTGCTTGATATGTAGAAATGGTGGATACCATTGAGGTTAGCTACCTTTTACACTATCTGCTATTGCTAATATGGTGGCAGCTTCATAAACTGTCTTATCTTTATGATCCAGGAATTTCACTTCAAATAAGTGGAGGAACAAAGATGAGTGGAAGATGAGGGTAATGCCTCTGGAATTCAAAAATGGGGTGGTAGTTTCCATTTTCCATAAAAGTGGGCAAGAGGCTATATTCCAGTTACAGAAGAATGATGGCTCATCAGCCTCATTGTCATGGTGTAGGAAGGGAGGCTTCATCCAATAGAAAAGCTTCTTACTGAGAAGGGGCATTGTGGTTCAGTCCGGGCTGTTGAATGGTATATCAGCTTTTTGTTTTTGAATGGACATTACAAGGGCTGCAGGATGTTGTCACTACTATCTACATGTATTACAAATGAAGAAAGCATATGAATAGGTGCCTGGGAATATCTTATGTGGGGTACTACAAACACTACAGGGTCACAGTGCTGCTGTTTTATGCTACTCAGTCCCTGATTTGAGATGCTACATTTGTGTCTCTGTTCAAGGTAGGTGTACAACTCTGCTGAGAGTGCTCCTATCTCCATTGTTGTTTACAATTTTCATGGACAGTATATCAAGGTACAGTCAAGGTGTGGAAAACATCTAGTTTAGCAATATAAGAGATGCACCTTAAATGATGGTACCCTTCCATATGCAGTGGAGTGAATCACTGCTAAATGTAAATTATATGAGCTGAAAATCCTCATTTACTAATCAAAGGTCAGTTTTCAGCTGGGGAAGAGTGGACTGCTTTCTGCAGGTCAGGAAAAAACAGCTCCCTGAAGTGCAGTACTTTAAGTACCTAAGGGCTTCATTCAAAAGTGAGGGCAAAAGGGACTGGGATATTCACCACTGTATGGAAATAGCTACAGCATTAATGCAGCTGTTAGCCAGTTCTATTGGCATAGAGGGATAAAACCCCCAAGTGCAACCCAGCTACCCAAGTCAGACTAGTGATATGAGTGCCTCTTAGAGTTGGCAGATGGGAGGAGAGGAATGATGTAGCTTTGCTGGCTCACCTCTCCTCAAGGAACTCATCCTGTGAGTGCTCAGAGTGCATGCTCCCACCAATGAATTCCTCATGGAGACTGAAGACCCCAGTGGCGCAAGTGACACAACCTTACTTATGCCCACAGCATAGCCTACCCTGGGCATGTTATTGGGCATGTGCCATGGGGCTACAGCCTTAAGCAGAAATCATGGCATCACTCTCAAGCACTTTGGTTCTGGTCTCCGTAGGAATGATTGGCCACAGGGCCCTCATATCCCGGGGTATGAATTGGGATACTGGAACAAGTGAAGGAACTAGCTTACAAAAATACTGCAGCTGTTTTACTGGACTGTAGTGTATATATGTAGTGATAAGGTATTTATATCCTCATCCTGACCTGCAGTTATAACCCTTACATAGTGACAGAAAGGAGGGGTTCATGGATATAAGAGACACTTCTCTAGATAGCTGGGCTCACTCACTATGAAAGAATGAAGAGCACATCAGTCCAGATGGGTATAAGAGTAAGGCCACAAGTAGAGCCACTGCTCTTTAGAGTTGAGGGAAGTCAGTTAAGGTGCTCTGCACCCTTAATAAGTGTGCCTCTGGACATCTCCCATGGTAAGAGTTCCAGTGATATCCCACTGACATGAGGCCCTGGAGACATGATGAGGGAATCATATCCTTGGACACCTCCCATGGTAAGAGTTCCAGTGATATCCCACTGACATGAGGCCCTGGGGACATGATGAGGGAATCATATCCCTTTTTACCTTTAAAATCCCGAAGCAGGTGATTTTTGCTGGGAAGAGGAAAGTCAATGTGCCCACGTCAGCTATCACCATGGCTCCCACCAGGGCAAGCAGTTTAGAAAATGATTGGATTGATGGATGAATACATTGCTGTTTGCAAAAGTACATGGATACTACTCTGATTGCAAAAAAAGCATACAGGCGTTCCTGTGAATTCCTTTGAAATGTTTTCACTTATAAAAAAGGCTGTTATTAAAGGTAACACTGTATTATTTTATGCAATACTTTTGTTTTCATAGAAAAGTGTGTGTGTGTGTGTGTGTGTGTGTGTGTGTGTGTGTGTGTGTGTGTGTGTGTGTGTGTGTGTGTGTGAGCGTGTGTGTGTGTGTGTGTGTGTGTGTGTGTGTGTGTGTGTGTGTGTGTGTGTGTGTGTGTGTGTGTGTGTGTGTGTGTGTGTGTGTGTGTGTGTGTGTGTGTGTGTGTGTGTGTGTGTGTGTGTGTGTGTGCATGCTTGGGAAGAAACCCTCACTGATACCAGTATATCACATTACATAGGAATCAACTAAATTCTTAATCTTAATAAACTCCTCCCTAGGGACTCCAAATGTAAAGGAATTAGTTGAACGTTTCTATATTTAATTTTCTACCATCCTGACCATCTAGTTTCTAAGTGCTGCATTAACTCATTTGTTTCCCTAGTCTAGCTAGTAAAATACCCACATTACACTTGGAGGTTCTGTTACTCCTTTCCATGTGAATTAGCCTTTTTCAATCATATTTTCTGCTGGTGCAGAGGAAATTGAGAGCTGAATGACAGGTGATCATTATTTGTGTTTCACAAGGATTTTTCTTCATTGCTGCTATGGTCCGAGATGTTCTTGTCAGACATGCTATGCATGCAAATGCTGTCTACTTTGATAGGTCTGCACCTTTAATGTTAACTTATGATGTATTGTCTTCATGCCGTTACAGCTTAATGCATACATACCTAGGGCTGGCCTTCTGTCCTTTCCCATTCCGAGAGAGAAAAGCTGGTCCTTAACTGCTTATTTCTGCTACCCAGATACCACCCAGCTCTTCAGAAATTGGTTCCACTGTTCAAACTCTGGTTGCCTGTATTGCAGTCAGGGCTACAACTTCTGTACCAACTAAATCGGCTTGAGCTTTTGCAGATGTTAATGCTTTTGTGACTTACATTAATATCTGTAGGATATTTTTATTTCCTGTGCTAGCTCTTCAGGCACAGTTAACCCTTATCTTTTAGTTTAGAAGAAGCAAAAGGCAATGCAGAACTTCTGGAACATTCCCAAATATCCATATGTATACCTACCTTTGCTAGGAAGGGGACATTTTTGTCTCTCTTACTTCTCTATACCTAGCAATAAAGGAATAAATGTGCAGTAAATAGCAAAAAAGATTAAAAAGATGTATGGGCAGTTCAAACACAATAGCAAATTAAAAAATCAAGTCTCTTCTGCATAGAATTAGGGACTGGATCCGCTACTCTACTAAATTATCACAGGCCATGCTGCTTTCTTAGGTATGAGATTCAAAAACAAATATAGCTGTGTCAAGTGACTCAGAAGCCATGACACATTTTAGGAAGATGATCTAACAGCAACTTCTTCCAGTTAAGATTCATTTTTCATGCAGGATTACAACCTCACACCTTATATCAGAGTACTCTGTGTTCCTGAGTGTCGCTTACTAATTCTAATCCTCTCTTGCATACATACATTTATGAAATAGTAATATTCTGCTTGGTATAACAAGGTGCACCAACCAGAAGTCAGTTGGCAGGCATTTAGTCAGCTGCTTTAGGTAATCACTTCAGTCGCTGTGCTTTTTCTATCTGTGATAATGACTCTCCCTGAGATGCTTACAATAGCCAGTAACTTTACTTGAAAGCTTTTATAGTTGCAGTATATTTTTCAAATGGAAGTAGTTTCCTAGGCAAACATATAAGCATGTATGAGAAATTAAAACAGTGATACAGATAACAATGACTTGGAATATGAGATGTTGCTATAAATAAAAAAAAAACATTTAGATTTTACTTTGGGATATTCTAATCTCAGTAAAAGTCTGAATTGTGACATATTTCTTATTTTGTATTTTTCTGGCATGTGCCTGGATCTAAACAGTAGATATAAAACACTTCAAAGAAGGCTAAAGATTGCATAATACCACTTTAGGATACTTGGGAACTTCTTCGCCTTCAGCGACAGCAATTTAAAGTGATAAATTATGACCAAGTATTATCTCCATTCTTATACTCAGACATTTTTATCTTGTGATAAGGTCTATAAACTTGGCTTTTGCAGTTCTTAGTTCTTTTCTAACATGATTGTGATACAGGAAAGCTCATTATGTCATTGACAGTAAATGGGTGAATGAGATTAGAGGATGGAGATAATGAAACAGATTGGGTAAATCATGAAAAAAAAAGTACGTTTTCACTTTCCCTCTTTCCCCAGTTTTCCTCTACGACTCGTTAAAAATTTCTGTGCCACATTACAAACAAAAGAGAGACTTTCAACTGATTTAAGTATTTTTCTCTGCTATTCTTCATGCGGCTGCATTTTCTCGCCGAAAAGCAAGTTTCTAGCCATTCTAAGATTTAAAAAGCATTATTTTTGTATTCTTTACTGTTCTGCACTTCCAGAAGTCATTTTAAAGTTGTTTTTGTGTTGTTTTACTGTTGTAGGCTACACATTCAAGTGTGCTAGCCTGTTTAAAGCATTTACTGTGTTTTTTGTTAAATTGCTGTTGTTCTGCTAAAAAAAAAAAAAAAAAAAAATCCTTGTTTCCCACCTTTTCTAAACTAGAGTAGTCCAGATTTCAGGTTTTGCTGAATGCTGGGCTGTGGTATGTTACTGTGTTGCCCATATTCTTACTTGGATAGGAGGAAGCTTTTCTGTTCACCAGTGAGAGTGGGGAGTTTTGAGCAGCCTATCTGTGCCTGGAGGAGTAGTCTCAGCCCAGCAACTAGCAGTTTATTGGCCATTTTGGGCTAATTCATATCTCTTTCAAGCTCCCTGCCTTAAAACCTGCATTTGCACGGTTTTGCGTGGTTATGCGTATTGCGCAACGTTGAGCAACACTGTGCAGCGCCATTTAAGCAGGTTTAAACTATTCCCAGCTCCACAAAGTCTGCTCTTCAATTTTTCCCTTAGAACTAGTCAAACTCTCAAAACAAGCACTCAACCTTCCTTTTACAGCCCAGCACTTGCTCAAACTTCTCAAGTAAGCACTAACAAACTATAGCACTACACCCCCTTATACTATCTTAGAAGTACAAGGCTCCCTATTCGTCCCTTCCGGACAATCAATAAATCAGTCTTTAAACTATTCAGGCATGTCCAAAGGGCAGTTTCAGGTATACTCTCCAGTCCAGCTGGTAAATCTGGGAATCTTGAGGCAATGTTACAATTGCCTTATGTACACAGACAACCCTCTCCTCCTTCCAACAAACTCAAATATATGTGAGAGATGCAACTATACAGCCAAACTGGAGGCTGAGCTCTCTCAACCCAAGACTGGCACAGTCAGTCAAGAGGAGAAGGAAAACACTCGCACCACAAAACCATTCTCACATAGACCAATCGTATCAGCAAACAATACACATAAACTCACAAAAACATACTCGGAGGCTCTAAATAAAAATCTGCCAAAGCAGCAGAGACCTCCAAAGCAGACATCCAAGCAACCGCTACCCCACAACAATTTTCACATATCACATACTTCACAAAATCAGTGTGCCACACAGTCACAGCCCTTAAGGCTAAATAACAGACCAAATACACTAGTAATAGGAGACTCTATTGTCAGGCACACTGATGTCCCACTCACCAGACTGAACAAAGGAGAAGGTCACTGTAAGCTGCCCGTTGGGTGCCAGGATCCGCCACATTACATAAGCACTCAGGTCACTCCACAGCAGGTACAAATATGACTCTGTCATTGTCCATGTTGGTGTGAATGACCTGAGACATACCTCCCTGGACTACATGAAAAGAGACATAGAGGAGCTCTCTGATCATGTAGCCCAGGCCGGTATGACCCTGACCCTGAGTAGCATCTTGCCCTCACCAAGAATGATGCCACAGTATAAAGACAAAATGATGAATTTTAACAATTGGTTAAGCTATTGGTGTCATTCAAAGGGATCCAGTGTCTGCCAGCCTGGGATGACATGCTCGACAAGCCACGTTGCTTTGCTAGGGTTGGCTTGCACCTGTCACCCTAAGGCTTTTGAATACTGGCCAAGGCTCTTGCCACCCCCATAGTGCCTTTTTTAGGCAAGGCTCAAAAGACAAACCCACCTCCATAGACAATACAAGACACAAAAAACTAAGGGTAATGCTACTCAACGCCAGAAGTCTAAACCTCAAGATGCACACACTTGAGGCATTTCTCAGTATGGAGAAAGTCGATATCTGTGCAGTAACAGAAACCTGGTTCAAGGCTCCAGAGAGCACCCCAGCACTACCAGGATATAACTCATACCATACTTTTCAGCCCCAGAACTCAGACCGAAATACAAAAGGAGGGGGAGTATCCATTTTCATCAAGGATTCCCACACCTCCAGGTTAGTAGCACTGCACGAGGCATCGGAGACCATCCAAGTGCAACTAACAGTGGGCAAAACTGCTTTTCAGTTTGTAGCCTGCTACAGATCACCCAACTTGTCTCAGGACCCCCACTTGGCATTCCTGAGAACATTGGAGAATATGAAGGTCTCACCAAACACCATGATATTGGGTGATTTCAACTACCCAAACATTGACTGGGAAAACTACTCAAGTCCCAACTCCTTTGCCCAACAGTTCCTGGAGTTTATAAACTCAAATGCCATGGAACAGCTAGTCACCACTCCCACAAGAGGGGACAACATATTGGACCTGGTCATCACCAACATGGGGGCCCAATGCTCAACACCAGAGGTAAACCCCTCATTGGTAAGATCAGACCATAAACTAATCATAATGGACATCCACATCCTGACCCCACCCCCAGCCAAGGAAACCACTGTGAAAAATTTCTCAAAAGCAAACTTCACACTTCTCAAAACTGAAGTGGAAAGTTTCAAAGCCCCTGGACTAATGGAAAATGCTACGCAAACCGCAGAATCCTTTACAAATGCATTCTAAGAGCACCTACAGGAATGCATGGATCGAGCCATCCCAAGCAAAACCAAGACTCACTCCTCCAAAAACAGGAGACCAGTCTGGTGGATCCCGGCCATAAATAAGCTATACAACAGAAGGAGGAAACTATTACATGATAGAGCAAAATCCCAAAAAGGGAAGGCATCCCTGATCAGTATTAGCAAGAAACTACATTCCCTCATGAAATCATCGAAGGCTAGCTTCGAAAGAAAAATCACCAAAGACTCTAAAGAAAATCACAAGGCCTTCTTTAGCTACATTAAGAATCTAGGTGGCAACTCTCAGATCTGCTCTGAGTTGGTGCAGAATGGCATAAGATACACTGAAGCCACTGACATTGCCAACATCCTGGTGGACAGGTTCACTGCAAACTTTACTCCCCCTCCCCCCCCAAAAGGGCCAGTGTCTATCCCAGAAGAATGTAGTCCCCCAGACATCACAGACACAAAGGTGAAACAGCCCTCTCCAAAGTAAAAAACACAGCATCAATGGGACCGGATGGTATCCCGGGCTGCGTCTTACACGAGCTCCAAAAAGAACTAAACCCTCACATAAACTCACTGTTCCAACTCAGCCTTACTACAGGATATGTACCCAAAAAATGGCGTACAGCAACAGTTATCCCACTCCACAAAGGTGGTGCCACAACGGATCCCGGCAACTATCGCCCTATAAGCCTGACTAGCCAGGTCTGCAAGGTTATGGAGTGCATCATCATGGATCTCATAAACAAAGACATTGTGAACCTCCAGACACTGGACCCTACCCAGTTCACCTTTGTTAAAGGCAGATCCTGCCTCTTAAACCTAGTTGACTTCTTTGAAACAGTTACCAAAGCCATAGATGAGGGAAAGGTAGTCCACACAGCCTACCTGGACCTCGCAAAGGCCTTCGACACAATACCCCACTCTGGCATTATAAATAAGCTTACCAGATTAAATATCAATCCATATGTCATGAGATGGCTTGCAAACTGGCTCAGGGATAGAACTCACATGGTCAGAGTTGCGGGTGCCATGTCAACTCCAAACTGGTTACAAGTGGTGTCCCACAGGGCTCAGTCCTGGGACCCCTCTTGTTTGGTATATACTTCTCTGAGATACAGGCAAGCACGGGAGGACTGTGGCTGACCAAGTTCACAGATGATTGCAAACTTGGAGCCATAATTGACTCTCCGGCTGACACAAGCATCCTCCAGAAGGGCCTTACGGAGACAGAAACCTGGTGTCAGAACCATGGCCTCAAGCTAAATGTCAAAAAGTGCATAGTCGTCCCCTTTGGAAAAAACAAAGTGCCCACAAACTACCACATAGGAGGTAATCCGCTAAACACGGAATATGTAATTAGGGATCTGGGGACCCAAGTAGATAGTAACCTCTCCTTTGATAATCACATTGCCAAAGTGGTTAGAAAAAACTTCTATATAGCCCACCTAATCACAAAAGGGTTCACATCTAGATCAAGAGAGGTCATTGTGCCTCTCTACTCATCGCTCATCAGGCCCATAATTGAGTACAATGCCCCATTTGGGATGTACCTTACCCGACACCTGCAACAGCTGGAGAGACCTCAAAAGTACCTCACCAAGAGGATCATGGGCCTCAAACAGATGCCCTATGCAGCTTGACTAAAGAAACTCCAGCTATACTCAGTTGCTTACCACCTACTCAGAGGTGATCTCTGCCTGACGTACAAGGCCATGTCTAACCCGGAATTAATGGACATGCTCCACCTCAAGAAAACCAAATCAATTAGAGCTACACGCTCCAGGGATTTAAACCTCAACACAATAATAAATAGAACATGCTGGAGGGATAGATTCATATCCCAGGGGCTTCCCTCACTCTGGAATAGAATCCCAGACCATGGTAGGCAAAGCCCCTCACTGACCCTCTTCAAAAGAAATCTTGATGAGTGGATGGGAAATCGTAACTTCACCCCTGGGATCAATTCTATGGCCCTGCTGGACAGAGGCTCAGGAATCTAATCTAAAAGGGAGGCAAATGCCAACACATTCTGGCTAGGCTTCTAAATGCCCTAGGGCAGATAGCCTAGTACCTACCTATGCACCTATGAACCTATTACCAGGGATGAAACTGAACAGCAAGACACAGGAATGAGGACAGTATTCCTGTATTTCTTTTATAACAGGAACAGAATTCCCATATTTCTTTTACAACAGAAAAAAAAAAAAGACTCGTACTTGTAAAAGAAGAGCATGACTTAAGCTTGGGCTTCACGAGCTGGTACAGGGTGCTGATTTAATGATACGTTTCATATACCAAAAGAAATAAGTACAGGAGTCCATTTTTCCTCTTATAAAAGAAATAAGGGACGTCTGTTCCTGTTATAAAAGAAATAAAGGATCATTATCCACATTCCTGTGCTTTGCTGCTCAGTTTCATCTCTGATAATGTGGCCCAGAAATCTTTAACTTGACTCATACAGGAAAACTGGGAAAAGAGGGACACTGAAAGCTTACTATGGATTCATAGATGTATGCGTCTTCGGCCATGGGTCTCCTAGTTTTCGATCATGGTCATGCATGCTCATTGTGAACATTTGCACTGGAGTAGAGGACAGAGATATATGAGAGGTGCAGCCATTGCTGTCAGTCCAGTATTTTAACTGAGACCTCATTTTTATCACATAACTTATGACTGTGCAACCATAGCTCTCAACTTCTTTGCTTAAGAATTTTGGGCAAAATGAAAAACAGTGGAGGGACAGTGGCCCAAGATAAGGGACAAGTTATAAATATTACTCTGAATCACTCAGAAAGTTAATCTAACAACAGGGTTTGCAACAGCAAGCACTTTCTAAAGAATAAGACATTTGGTTGTCTAATGCCTTAATATCTGGCATTATTGACTGACCTCAGTCCTTAGTGATTTACCAGAAGCCAAACATTTTTTACATTTTGTAAGTGATAGGGCAAAATATGTAGCAAAATTAGGGAAATTCTACAAATTAATGAGTAGTTCAGTTGAAGGAGTATGATCCATGGTTGAGTGCAATGTGACGGTATCAAAGAAAACATGCATCTGCCAGCTGCAACCACTTCAAAAAACAGCATATGCCATTCTCTGAGTGTAAAACATTCCACCATGGCTTCTGAATGAGCATGCGACCAGTCAGAAAGGAAGGCAAATGTGTAGCAATCTTTCCTCTGCTACCCACTATGCATTCTCTTTGACATCTAATCATATTATGTTGCCACTGGAAAAGACCAGTCTTAATTATTAAGTGCCTTTCTTTGAGGTAATGACATTGCCCCTTCATCAGTGATTTACAAGGAGAAATAAAACATCATATTCCATCAATTTAAATAAAGTTTAAAACTTTGTATTTACTTACTCCATAACTCACTCCCTGTGCCCATGCCTCTCAACCTCTTAGAGCAAGAAATTTGGACAAAGATATAAATATAAGTGGGCCAAAGGCCTCAAAATAGGGACAATTTTTAAGTATTGCTCTTGTAAAGTTAGAAAGTTAATAGCATAACAGGTTTTGCATTAGCATGAATTTTCTGAAGGGTATACAGTCTAAAACTAAAATGTCAGTCATTACTTTCTAACTTTAATCTTTAATCATTTGCCACTAATTTGCTAGAATACCACAATTTTATGAAAAATGGACCAAAAATATGAGGCAAATATCTAGACATTCGGTGAAAATCTGTACAGCTGAGAGGTATGGCCACTTTTGTTATAGTGACATTAGAGGGTGCCAGTCTTGAATGTCATGCATGTCTCCATCTTTAAAACACTGCCTAGTTCACAGGTAGATGACACTGGTAATAAATTCTGTCATTTACACATTACATCACCAGCATTCCCTCTACAAATGGGATGATTCTTCCTCATTTAACATGTGGGCTAAAGCCATTAGAATTTAGACAGTTCAACATTTAAAACTTTCCCACAGTTCTGATCCCTCCCCTTACACATAATTCTTAGCAAGGAAGACTTCCTGTCCATAATTCTGTTAATTCATACTACAGATATTAAGTAAAGACAAGAATGACCACAATAACAACAGCAACAATTGTGTTTCCTTCCAGGTGCTGTCAGGACTGAAGCAGGATGAAGGTGGGTAGGTAGACAGATTAAGAAGAAATGTGCCATTTAGATGTATCCTTACAGTAAGTATATGCCCTGCTAAAACATGTTCCTATTATCATACCAACTTTCTACATTTCTTCTTTCTCTGAGTATCAAACAACTGACCTTCCCCAAGTCTTACATCATATTCTGTCTGCACTTCATTTCTATTTACTACTGTCCGCACGCCTTACTTTTCTATATTGATTCCTCCAACTAACTTGATCTCCTGTATGTACCGATGGAATCACAATGTTATTAAATGTATATATTGTACATTTACATTGTGCGCATTTAGCCTTGTTGTCTAATCCCATTACTGTATATTTATATTGTACATATTTAGCCTTGTTGTCTAATCCCATTCATATACAAACTTGTCAGATATTGCTCGTTGTCTGTTTCTTTTTACTGGAACTTTTCTCCCAAGGCTTCCATTGAAAAGGGGTACCTATATGTGTCCAGTTAGACTATCCTGGTAAATAAATGCTATTAAATAAATAAATATAACATTCATATAACATTCATATCCTGAATAGGAAGGTTATTTCTCATCTATATTAAGGAAAGAGTCCCATGCTCGTACATATGGGTGGCCTTTCGTGAAACATACTTTGAATTAAAGTATGACCCAAACCTGACACAGCAAGGCTTTACCATGTCTCAGCAATTTCAATTCTGTATCATAGCTCAGAAAAATCATCTCCCTCGTCACACCAATCCACCCACTCAGCATCTCCGACAGTGCAGGGATCCTTAATGTCCACAACTTACCACACTCCTAGAAAATATGTTCCCAAGTACCTCTTTCTTCCCAGCCACACCTCCAACATTTACTGTCTACTTCAGGAAAAATTCTCTGGAGTCTTCTTGGGGTATAAAAATATCTATGTAAACATTTCCAAGCAATACAGTAGCAGAGATAAAACAACTAGAATTGAGATGTTTACAAAAGAGGAGGAGCAAACTGCATAGGAAAAAATGTGAATTGTGGGAACAATACATACAGGGGAGGAATGAGGTTTAAAAATAGGCAGGTCTTAAATGAGATGTGTAATGTCTGACTGAAAATGATTTGGTAGATTTTAAGTGATGTATAATGTTTGCAACTGGGACTGTGTCAGTATGGTTTGTGATGCAAAATGCTTGCAACTAGGATTATGTCTGTGTCTTTTGTTTTCATTTATATAAATGTATGATTTCTTATGTCATAAGTAATGGTTTAATAAAGATATTTTTTGTTTTAAAAAGGGGCAGGAATTGAATAATGTATATAATGTTACTTAGGTTATATGATATATAGCAATATATGTGAAGTATAATGTTGGTTAATGTGCTGATACAGTTTGATTACATTTGTATAAATGTAAAGTTGCCTATGTCACAAGTGATAATTCAATAAAAGTGTGTTAAAAAACCCCAGACATCACATTCAGCTTACAGAGACTTGCGAAAGTATTGAGGGCGATTCATGCAGCTGTTGTAAAAAATTAATCTGTAGATGCATTTTTTAAAAATTCTTGAGAAGTGACCAGTGTTTTAATAACATCCAGGCTCAGAAGGCAAAAATGTACTATAGTTCTACTAACAATAGTAATGCATATAGCCATTTTGATCAATGACTTCTGAAACTTTATAGCCGAGTTTTCTTTTGAGAAAAGGACACAAATAAATGAGTATATATATATATATATATATATATATATATATATATATATATATATATATATATATATATGGTCAACACCATATGATCAATATATATATATATATATATATATATATATATATATATATATATATAAATTGTGACAGTAAACAAAGCTCTCCTGCTTTTGTTCTGTAAAACTGTAGTGAACTGCTTGTTGCTACATGTAACTAATGTAACATGTAAGCAGTTTGCTACAGATCATCATCTTCTTTTAGCTGCTCCCATTAGGGGTCACCACAGCGGATCATCTTTTTCCATTTCTTCCTGTCCTCTGCATCATGCTCTTTCACACCAACCGCCTGCATGTCCTCTCTCAACACATCCATAAATCTTATCTTAGGCCTTCCTCTTTTCCTCTTACCTGGCAGCTCCATCCTTAGCATCCTTTTCCCAATATACCCAGCATCCCTCCTCAGCACATGTCCAAACCAACGCAATCTCGCCTCTCTTGCTTTGTCTCCAAACTGTCCAACCTTAGCTCACCCTCAAATATACTGATTCCTAATCCTGTCCATCCTAGTCACACCCAGTGCAAATCTTAACATCTTTAACTTTGCCACATCCAGCTCAAACTCCTGCCTTTTTGTCAATGCCACCGTCTCCAACCCATATAACATAGCTGGTCTCACTACCCTCTTGTAGACCTTCCCTTTCACTCTTACTGGTACATGTCTGTCTCAAATCACTCCTGACACTTTTCTCCACCCATTCCACCCTGCCTGTACTCTCTTCTTCACCTCTCTTCCACACTCACCATTACTCTGAACTGTTGATCCCAAGTACTTAAACTCATCCACCATTACCAACTCTACTCCCTGCATTCTCACCATTCCTCTAACCTCCCTCTCATTTACACACATATATTCTGTTTTAGCCCTGCTGACCTTCATTCCTCTCCTCTCTAAAGCATATCTCCACCTCTCCAGGGTCTCCTCAACCTGGTCCCTACTCTCACTACATGTCACAATGTCATCTGCAAACATCATAGTCCACAAGGCCTCCTGTCTGATTTCATCTGTCAACCTGTCCATCACCGCTGCAAATAAGAAGGGGCTCAGAGCTGATCCTTGATGTAATCCCACCTCCACCTTAAACGTATCTGTCACTCTCACCACAGTCCTCACCAGTGTCACACTACCCTCATACATATCCTGTACCACTCTTGCATATTTCTCTGCCACTCCAGACTTCCTCATATAATACCACAACTCCTCTCTAGGCACCCTGTAATATGCTTTCTCTAAGTCTACAAAGACACAATGCAACTCCTTCTTATCTTCTCTGTATTTCTCCAACAACACTCTTAAAGCAAACATTGCATCTATAGTGCTCTGTCCTGGCATGAAACCATACTGCTGATCACTAATCATCACCTCCCTTCTTAACCTAGCTTCCATTACTCTTTCCCATAACTTCAAGCTGTGACTGATCAATTTTATCCCTCTGTAGTTACTGCAGCTCTGCACATCACCCTTATTCTTAAAGATAGGTACCAAAACACTTTTTCTCCACTCCTCAGGCATCCTCTGACTTTCCAAAATTTCATTAAACAATCTGGTTAAAAATTCCACTGCCATTTCTCCTAAGCACCTCCATGCTTCCACTGGTATGTCATCTGGGCCAACAGCCTTTCCATTCTTCATCCTCTTCATAGCTGTCCTTACTTCCTCCTTGCTAATCTGTTTCACTTCCTGATTCACTATCCCCACATCATCCAACCTTCTCTCTCTCTCATTCTCTTCATTCATCAGCCCTTCAAAGTACTCTTTCCATCTACTCCACATTCTCCTCACTTGTGAGTATGTTTCCCTCACTATCCTTTATCACCCTTACCTGCTGTACATCTTTCCCAGCTCTGTCCCTCTGTCTAGCCAATTGGTACAGGTCCTTTTCTCCCTCTTTAGTGTCCAATCTCTCATACAACTCTCCATATGCCTTATCCTTAGCCTTTGCCACCTCTCTCTTTGCCATGCGCCTCATCTCCTTATACTCATGTCTACTTTCTTCATCTCTTTGACAATCCCACTTCTTCTTCTTCGCCAACCTCTTTCTCTGTATACTCTCCTGTACTTCCTCATTCCACCACCATGTCTCCTTGTCCTCCTTCCTCTGTCCAGATGTCACGCCAAGCACCTTTCTAGCAGACTCCCTTACTAGCTCTGCTGTTTGGTAACTCTTCACTGCCTCCCAGTGTCTGTCTTAACTCTTCCCTGAAATCCACCTCACAATCACCCTTTTTTAACTTCCACCATTTAATCCTTGGTATTGCTTTCACACTCCTCCTCCTCTTCCTGATCACCAACGTCATCCTACAGATCACCATTCTATGCTGCTTAACTACACTTTCCCCTGCCAATACTTTACAGTCTCCAATCTCCTTCAGACTGGCCCTCCTACATAAGATATAATCCACCTGTGTGCATCTTCCTCCACTCTTGTATGTCACCCTATGCTCCTCCCTCTTCTTAAAATAAGTATTCACCACAGCCATGTATATCCTTTTTGCAAAATCCACAATCAGCTGACCTTCTGCATTCCTCTCCTTAACACCATACCTACCCCATCACTTCCTCACTTCCTCATCCCCTCTGTTCACTTCACCAACATGTCCATTGAAGTCCACTCCAATCACTAGTCTCTCACCCTTGGGTACACTCACAACCACTTCATCCAACTCACTCCAAAATTTTTCTTTCTCAGCCATTGCACACCCAACTTGTGGAGCATATGCACTAACAACATTCATCATTACACCATCAATTTCAAGCTTCATAAACATCACTCTATCAGACACTCTCATCACCTTGAAAACACTCTTGGCATACTGTTCCTTTAGGATAACCCCTACCCCATTTCTCCTGCCATCCACACCATGATAGAACAATTTGAACGTGCCTCCTATACACCTGGCCTTACTTCCCTTCCATCTGGTCTCTTGCACGCACAATATATCAACCTTCCTTCTCTCCATCATATCAGCTAGCTCTCTCCCTATACCACTCATACTGCCAACATTCAAAGTTCCTACCCTCACTACTACACTCCTCACTTTCCTCCTCTCTTCCTGTCTTTGGGTATACCTTCCCCCTCCTCTTCTCCTTCGGCCAGCAGTAGCCCAATTTCCACCAGCACCCTGTTGGCTAACAGTACTGGTGGCGGTCGTTGTTAACCCGGGCCTCGACTGATCCAAGCAGCTTGCTACAGATAAATTACCAAATTACCTCAGGCAGAGCACTTCAGTCATAACCACAAATGCAGTATCAGTATTGATTCTGCAGCTTCATATCAATGCAAGTAGTGAACCCCTGCAGCAGCACTTGCTAATTGCATACACTGAGAATTTTGCTCCTGGAGCATCTGCCCCTTTGCCCTGCACTCGTTATGCCTCCGCATAGGTGGATAGATAGATATGGGAGAACTGAATCTGAGCAAATGTCGCTTTGTTTTCAGTTTGTTTAGGTGACAAAATGTGATCATCTAAGCTGATGGTCGACATATGTGTGTGAGATCACACAATTCTTGGAACTGGCTAATATGCTCTTTTCCTGATATTGTGTAATCTTGGCGTTATAGTAGGGGGTGTGGAAGCACAGCCCACACAAGGAGGTGCAGAAGGGTTTTCCCCTTGCAAAAAAATGTTTTTTGCTATATTCTTTTAAATTTGAATTTTACATGTGCCCAGGTTACTGCTCAGAACAATGCATTGTAGCTTGTTGACATTTGGGTTGTCAACATTTTTTGGTCGGCATGTATACGTTTCACACACACACACACACACACACACACACACACACACACACACACACACACACACACACACACACGCACATATAGGTGTAAGTCTGCATGTTCTGCTTGTGGGTGTAGATTATGTATGATCCACAGATTGGATATCATTTGTATTTGTTATACATGGGGTTATACAAGTTATGTTATGGGAGTCCACAAATGAGATATATGTCTGGAAAGCACTTTAGCTCTTTTAGTGAAAAAAAATCCCTCAGGTTACAAGTATTCCATGTATGTAACATTAACATTTTAATATGGCAGAATTTTATTTTTTATTTTTATTTTTGTAAGAACATAATGTAGATAAAAGACTAAATATGGGGAAAATATTTTGTATACGTTTACCCATTTTTCGAAAAATTAGGATGCATTAATGTTGTGTCCCACGGTTGGGGGTTAACATAATATTTAAGGTGTTTACCTCACACACACAAAGCATGAGGTTTGATTTTTCACTTTGTCACTACTTTTGGGTCAAATGATAAAAGCACTAGTACCACTCATACATAAATATTGGGACATTCCTATGGTGGAACAAAGACTGCAGAAATTTTACCTGCCCACTGCAAATTTAATTATAGAAAATGAAAAACTATTAGAGAGTGGTTTAATCATTATAAAAAGGCTATTGATTATGTGAAAGCTCACAAGCAGTTTAACCTACAGGGAGAACCCTTAAGGGGGTGCTAACCATGTGGACATTGTGTATCCTGCAATGTAGTAAATAGAACAAAAAAATTTTCTTCTGCTAACACATCCAAAGTTTTTGATAGTTATAGCTTGATTACATGCCAGAGTGAATGGATTTACTTAGCTACATGTACGTGCTCAGCATTCTATATAGGGAACATGTCTAGAACTTTTAAAATAAGAATCTCTAAACATCTTAATGGCAGGGGATATAATAAGTAAACATGTTCACTTTCCAAATGTCTAAGAAGCCTTTCTATAGAGAGAGATAGACTATGTATGAAAATCCCAAATAAATTAGGCTGACAACTGATTTTGACCAAAAAAAAAAACAATTGATTGTCATTTTGACCTGGTTGCAATGAGCATTTTTAAAATGAAGTTTTTTAAGGTTCATAAATTCATTCATAGCTATATTTGTAGTTTGTATGTATTTATACACTTCACATTTATGTACTGATATAATTATCTTGCAATTTATTTATATATTTTGCACTTTATTTTTATTTACTGGTCACTGTTTGATGATGTCATCATTAAGACTTTATGTAAGGCAGCCTTTTTGACCTAACAGATTAGAGACTAATGAAGGCTTTATGCTGAAAGTGGATTATCTGTGAAAACTATGGCCAAAATTCACTGTATTTGAGTGCTGTGATGTCTTCTTTTGTGCTTAAAAACTCATCTCAGGTCATCAACTGCCTGATAAGTTAAGTCATGTTACAATGCATTAGATACATCTAATCTCATTTTATTGTACTATAGATATGGTGGAATTGGACCAGCTTCCCTCCATCACACACAGTTATGTTACTTCGTGTTTTGGAGATGCAGATCAGAAGAGATTTTGTTGTGACTGCATTGATGTGATAGGGCTCTATTTAGTAGGCAGTTGATGATCAATCATATTCTCATTCTCCCATTCTCTCTCTCCCTCTATATATAGTATATATATTTATGGAAACTATCCATATAATTGAACATTCATAATATCAAACCTTTTTCCACTAGCAGAAGTGATTGAAACTCACTTGATCTCTTCAGCCATCATTGAGTTTATGTGACATCATGAACAGTGGGGGTGTAGGGCTTCCCCCCTGCCAAAACATTTATTTATTTAACATTTGTTTACCAGGAAAGTCCGACTTGGAACAAAGCCAATTTTCAGCGGAGGCCCAGACTCATGTCTTTGTAATGTGGGAGGAAACCTGAGTACCCAGAGGAAACCCACACATGATTTTATTTCCATTCTTTTATGTTTTGATCCTTTCAGATCAATATTTTTTCTATTCAATGTATTTGTACTTTAATATTTTGAAGTACATATATATATATATATATATATATATATATATATATATATATATATATATATACACACACACACACACACACACACACACACACACACACACACACACACACACACACACACACACACACACACACACACACACACACAGTTATCTAGATATACATATAGATACATACATATTTATGTATAGATATATATATAGTAATGTGGTAGGATTACAGAGGGATGAAAATATGGGGCCTGCTTCGGAGGTGGGAGTCTGATACCCAGTCAAGTTTTGCCAAAGATCTATACTGGTGGGAGCCTGATACCCAGGCAAGGATCTGTCTAAGACCAGAGAAGCCAGCGGGCATGAAAGAAGATAGCCTGAAGCAAGGTCAGAGACCCATGCAAGGAAGGCCTGGAGAGTTGGTATAAATGAGATTGAGAAGAACTGTAGCTTAATGAACTTTAGTCATCAATTTAAGTCCTGTCATTTAAGTTTGACAATTATTCTGTATATGAAAACATTAGTTGTACATAGCTGGGATGTGTTTATTTCAGTAAAACTGTAATTTAATTTATGATTATAGCCTTTGTGTGTTATGTGAAAATCATAGATTTTAAAACATCTGCTTTAAGCAGTAAATTGAAAATGAAGGTGGAAAATGCATGCTATTTGAATAAAATTCCCTAATATATAGCTTGAGAGAGGCTTTAAGACATAAGATAATATTAATACACCCACATACATATACACATGCACACAGAAACAAAGAGGTAGAAAATAACATGGGTTTATGAAAAGTGGCTTTCTTGAAGGCTACTAGGTGGTAACAGAACCTATAACCCTTTGATACCAAGGGAAGTCCTTGGACCCTTGTTGTTTACCCTATACATCTGCTCAATTACTATAACAATTCAAAATCATGGCATACTGCTCAGTATACTTTCCCTGTGCATGACTGAGACATGATCACCTCAGTTACTTCTGAATGAGAACTCACTATACCTAAATCACACTTATGCACTTTGTAATAAGAAGTATGCAGGAGAGAATTCTTTGTTACCAAAAGTCACTGCAGTAAAATAAGTCAAAATAACTGTCATGTATATGTGGAAGTGATATTTTTTTATTAGAATGGCTGTTTTGTTCATATTAACATGGAATGCAAATGGCCTTGCATGTATGGACACAACAAGTACTAAATTATATGAAGAAGTACAGGATTCATATAACAATGCTATAGGAGATGCATTTGGATAGAAACAAGTATGTGAATTTGACCAGAAAAGATTTTAGGATAGACATTTAGTAAGGTATTAGGAACAAAGGAAAAGAGAAGTAATACTACCGATTGGGTTAAAGGAACAAGTAAGGACAGAAGAGAGGGGAAAAAGACAGTAATGTCAGATTTGTAGTAGGGCGTCATTTCTGCCAGAGAATGGGGGTTATGTTGATATGTATTTATTCTCCACCTAAAACTACTGTTATGGAACTGCAGAGACATTTAAGAGATATAATAAACTTTCAGTCGGGTGTGTTTTTATTGGAGTTGACTGGATTCTGATTTTCAGCAGTGAGGATTTATCAGGGGACCTAGAAAGGAAAACATAACAAAAGGTATTAGAGCAACCAGCTACTATAACTTCATTTGTCTTGGAAAGTTATTTAGCATTTGCATGGCTCTTCACAGATTGCACGTGCTGTACAATTACACTTAGCTACTTTCTTTCTTTCTTTCAATTTTAATTACTTGAATTCTGCAATTACACCTGTGCACTGCATTGTTTTCCACCGTGCAGCAAATTGATACGAACAAACACACATGACAACATTGTTATTTAATCGCTAGAACTACAGTGACGGTATCTTGATATTTAATTGCTACTTGTGCCATTATCGTTACCCCCTTTCCCCATTTTTACATGAAGTCAGGATATTGCGTCCACTGTTGTCACTTCTGTCTGTTAAGTGCCACTCTCTAACCAGGGGATATTCTCTTTTTTTAATAATTTTCTTTGGTTATGGAGGGGTTAGGTTAAGGTTCACCAGAGAAATTAATTTTACTATATTATTGCATTTTCAGTTGCACCATGGAGTTTGTCCTAGTTGAATGCCAGTTGTTCATTTAAGTGGACTTTGGGAGGTTCTTTTCAAATTCATACCTCAAAAGGTTCACACAGATCTATTTGGAATCTGAAACTTTTGTTCTTGAATTATTATAACAAATTATAAATTACCATTACGTCTTGATAGTATCTTATTTCTTTTCTGCCTATTCTGTTGCCACTAAACCTGGTAGATCTTGGGAGGGTTGACAGAACTGACAACACATAATGATCAAGCAACACATTATTTAAAGTATATAAATGGTCTTCAAGAAGCTTGTGTACCCTAACCCACAACAAAGTCACATCTCATGCAGTTCAGTCCATCACATAACCATCAAGCAACAAATTATGTGAATTATGTACAGTAAGCATAGTTCTGAACAACAAAACCATTAGTACAGGATAAAAAGCATCATACACACACACACACACACACACACACACACACACACACACACACACACACACACACACACACACACACACACACACACACACACACAAATACTTAGGCAACCACCTACATTAACACATAACAGCTGAAATACATATCTACCAGTAACAATAGCAGCTATTGGTTAAAAGACAGAGAAAATGCTGAGTGTTTTAGCAGGGAGCAAGACCCCTTGCACTTCCACACTCCTGCTTCTCTATGTATACTAAATCTGGAATCTCATAATAGTGGGGAAGGAATAAAACTCCTGATCCTATGCTGTCATAGGATCCCATTCCACCCCTCAGTACTAATTTGATCTACCTGCATGTTGACTAACTTTGATTACAATGCACCCATTAATAGTATAGAAGGGAACTGCACATGTAAGTACATAAGAAAAGATATAACATTTAATCATGCCGTCTCTGCTACTTGGTGCCCTAGTTTTAGCCTCCAAAATTGACTTCAGATTACTACCTCGTCTAAATACTACTTTGGGAAACTCTGAGAAGAGGGATCTAAATTGCCCATCTCTCAGTAGAATTTCCCAGTTCTTAGAAATAATAGTAACTATTTCACTGGAATCAAGAGTGTATGTACAAATAAAACTGCTGGGGCTGAATGGTTGTTTTACTGTTCTTTCCATCGGTCTATCAACATGGTTGTTGTTCAATATTGGGATGTAAACACCTGTGGTTCTTTTATGCTGTACCTCTCTTATTATTTCCTGGACAAATAGACTAGGGTACCCTCTTTGAGTGAAAAAAGTGCATAATAAACTGCATTCTTCATCAAAGTCTACATCTCTAGATACCATCCTAGCAGCCCTAACAAGTTGGCCCTTCACTACAGATTTCTTCTGGAATGAAGGATGACAACTGGTATACTGGAGGAAGGCGTTTGAATAGGTGTCTTCCCGAAAGATTTTTGCTATATAAATCCTATTCTGGTAGTCTTTACTCAATTCTACATCTAAATATGCTATTTTGTCTTTATTCACCGAGTATGTAAATTTCAAGAAGTTTGTACTAGTGTTAAAAAACATCTAGCATATTTCGTAAATCCTCTCCATTGCCTTTGAACAAGATAAATATATCGTCTAAAAATGGTGTCTAGAATTGGATTTGATGTTGAAGTGTGAGGTGGCTAAAGACGTATTCTCTTTCCCAATACACCATAACTAAATTGGCTATGTTATATGTGCCATTTTTGTAAGTACATAGATGTGGGTAGTAGTTTTGAAATTAGAAATAGGAAATTCAAAATGAAGGGCAAATTTAACTGCCAAAGTAAATAAGTCATTTATTTAGCTAAGTGTGTTCTATGTCCAGCTTTCTATATCGGCAAGACCGATAGAAAGTTATGTGAAAGAATTTATGAACACATGTATTGTATTAAAAAAACAAACTTGAAATGCACTGGCTAGACATATCAATGAGAATCCAGGGCATCAGTTCAACTTTTGGGTTATCCAACAACTAGACAGTGATGGTCGAGGGGGGCCTGAGTCACTCAGATTGGAAAGAAGTGAACTAATCCGGCAACTGAGACTCAATGCCTGTCACTATCCAGGTATTAATGAATTGAGCTCAATTATGTGTGTATTACGTTTGAAGAATTTGGCCAGATAACATCATATATATTTTCTCTGATGAGTAGAGTTATCCACTATTGGAATCCGCAATAATTTGAGTGATTAGAAGTATTATGTATTATTTATGCTTTTTACATGTACCATTTTTACCTGTTTAGGTAATATATTTATATTTTTATATATATACATTTTGTGTTGATTCCATTAAACGTTTAGTAGTAATGGGTAGAACCCTAGTTTGTATGTAGGTTTAGTAGCTGACATATTCTGTACGTACTGGCGTCCGTGTTATTTATTCACTAGTATAAACGTGTGTTTTTGTTTTAGTTCATATATATATATATATATATATATATATATATATATATATATATAGTTATATATTTTTGTAATTAGCTTCATTGTGATTTTTTCTTTCCTTTCAAGTAATAAGAGTAATAAGATTTAGGAATGGTTAGTTTAGGTATAACACTTGTTTACTTTCAGTTTTAGGGAGATATAAACATACTTATGAAATGTTTAGTATATATAATTATGTATATAACTAAGCATTAATAACCTTTTGTAGCATGTTTATAATACGGAATACTTATAGTTTTTACATTATTTTGTTTCCAAGGATAGGTGAAAATATAAACAAAAAATAAAACAAAATGAATATATGCGTAATATAATGTAGTAGCATTCGGATGTTTTCAGAGTGATGGGAAGCTACGCTTTTCTTCACTTGTAATCTGAGATATGTTGGTTAATTGTTTGATGCCCCGTAAGTAGGATAAAAGTATTTATAGCTTGTAGTGAACAGGAGGTCATTTTTAAAACATGTAAAACGTTTTAATATATGTATACTTACACATATAAGTTTTAAATATATGTACAATTCTTTATATAGTTGGTAGTAAACAGTTGTACTATTGTTTGGTGCACTTCCAGTATGAGTTATGTGGTTTTATGGAAATGACAACATGTTTGTAACAAATAGAAGCACTACAATGTATCTTTAAATTTTTAAACAACGTAGTGATTCTGCACACATTCAACCAATAATAGTAATGAAGGTGTTTAGCATGTGTTCTAGTTTAGAGTTAAAAAGAGTGCATAGTTGTAATAATTTGTATTTCTTTTTATTAAGACTTGTATCTGATGAAGTTGAGTAAGGTATACGCGACGAAAAGTGGATTTTGAAAAGAACGCTTAATAAATCAACAACTTTTACATCCGTTCATGGTTATTTACTGTGTTTGGGAGCTGTAAGCGAGGTTTTTTGGAGTTCAAGCTGTTTTTTGGAATGTCACAAACTAGGTTGAAATCCCTAGACTGAGTGACTGTTGAGTCATTTGACCTGCAGATATACAACATTTCCATTAGGGCAGGGTTGGAGATTGCCCTTTAGGCCAGACACAAGTCATCTCTCAGCAAACAATAAGATACAGAGTAAAGTGACAGGCCTTTCAGCCTGTCCATGTAGGTCATGGTTTGGAGTCCCTGTGTTTTCTTAGTGAGGAACCTCAGAGGTCTCTCCAGCTGCTGCAAGTGTCTAGTGAGGTACCTGCAAAAGAGGTGCATTATACTCTCTTAGTGGCCTGATGAGGGTCGAGTACAGTGGAGTTATAACATCCCTTGACCTGAATTCTATGCCCTTGTTTATGAGGTGCACTATGTAAAAGGCTTTCTTTACCATGGTAGAAACACGGTGGACAAAGTTCAGATTGCTATCAACTTGCATCCCCAAGTCTCACACCACTGGGTTAGAGCTCAGGGGGGTGTGGTCAATACTGTAATTTGTAGGGAATTATTTTTTTCCAAAGGGGATAATGATGCATTTTTTTGCATTTAGTTTTAGACAATGGCTTTGGCACCAGTCATTTCTTTGTGTTAGCCCTTCTTGTAATATGTTGACATCATTGGGGGACTCAATGATTGCTCCCAGTTTGCAATAATCAGAGAACTTGGTGAGCCAAAGACTATTTACTTTGGCCTGGACTACTGAGAAATACATGCCAAACAATAAGGGGCCCATAGTACTCCACTGGTGTCAGGTCTATGGGTGGAGGTGGAGTCACCAATTTTGACACAGTGTGTTCTGTGGGTGAGCCAGTTAGCTACCCATATAGTAACATAAGGGTTAATCACTATCTGGGAGAGTTTCTCAATAATGCCAGAGTGGGGAGCTGAAGCCTTGACAAGGTCAAGATAGGTTGTGTGCACTGTCTTACCTTCATCCATGGCTTTGGTGGCATTTTCAAATAAGTCTACCAGGTTTAATAAGCATGATCTACCCTTAACAAAGCCAAACTGGGTTGGGTCCAGCATTTGGAAGACTCCTATCTCCTTGTTGATAAGGTCCATGATAATTCTTTCCATGGTCTTGCAGATAAGGCTCGTTAGACTTATAGATCTTTAGTTCCCATGGTCAGTTATTGCCCCCCCCCCTTTGTGCATGGGGATTACTGTTGCTGTTCTCCATTCTGCAGAAACATGGCCAGTTCTCAAGGTACATTAAAGAGAATGCCCAAGTGGGTCCACTAGGTCTTGTTTTAGATTCTTTAGTAAACAACTGGAATATTATCTGATCCCATTGAGATTATGACTTTGGCCTTGGCGAGCATAGAGAAGACCTGTTCTCTAAAGATACTAGACAGAGGGCTGGTCTCAGGTATGTTTTAGAATATGGTAGGTGGGGATGGGGGGGTGGTGAAGTTTGCACTGAATCTGTCAGCTAGCAGGTTTGCGATGACTTCTAGTATAGTATGAGTGATCCCTTCTACAACAACCAGTAAGGCACATAACTTGGCATTCCCTTTTAGACTTCGGACATAGTTAAACAATGCCTTATGATTATCCTTGGCTAGGGATACAATTTTAGTTTCATAATTTGCTTTAGAAGGCTACAAGATTTCTGATTTTCTTGTTTAAGCTTAGGAGGGAACTCTTCCTCTCCTCTGCAGAGTGATATGCTTTTACTCTGCACAGACATCCAAGTTTTTGATGTTTTTTATTGCTTGTTGCATGTGATTGTCAATTACTACTCCAAGAAGTTTTGTTTGAGAGACTGTATCTATTATGGTATTATCAACTGAAGTTCTGGTTAGTTAGTTTTGGTGGGTTAGGTGCTAAAAACTTACTTTTTTAAGGTTTAGGCATAGCTGGGAGTTCTCTAAACAGGATTTAACAACTAGGAAAGACTCTTTTGTTCGCTGCTAGAGATCAGTTATGCTTTTGTCTGAGCAGGTAAGTGTAGAGTTGGCAGTGTTTTGGACTACTTTGGCATGTTTAGAGGAAGTATTGTGATTGTTAATGAAAATATTGAATAACAGAGATCCAAGTGTAGACCTTTGTGGGACCCCAGTTGTTACTGGAAAGAAAGAAGGCATTTTGGTTTGCCAGTTTACCGCTTGTTTTCTGTTTGTTAGATAACTGTAGAACCAGCTAAGGAATGAATCGTTGAAACAACCGTAGAAGAGTTTATAGAGTTAGTTTTGGTTAGAGACAAGGTCAAAAACCTTTGCTAAGTCAAGGCAATGTGAAGAAACAAGATTACCAAAATTTCTGTTTTGGTTTACATGGTGGATGAAGCTTCACAGAGCTGTAGTTGTGCTGTGGAAAGGGCAACAAACATATGGGGTAGAGGAGAGTTATTGATGAGAGGTGTTTTAGAAGATGAATCTGTATGCATTGCTCAGGTATATACACACAGTGTATGAATGTGTATATATATATATATATATATATATATATATATATATATATATATATATATATATATATATATATATTTATTTATACATATATATAGAGAGAGAGCGAGCGAGAATGAGATTGAATGGGAGAGAGAATAATTTAATTTAATCTCATTTTGAATGAAGTTAAGATGTTTATGAATAATGACTGTTAGCTCTCTCACAGGTGTTCTCCAAGCATAGAGTTTCAAACCGAACCGGATCAGATATTCCTTATAGACCAGCCAGAGGTTACATATTAGTAACCTGTAAGGAACAGAATATAATAACAGTTCCTGAAGCCTTTCTGCATAGTTTCTGATTTCCAACCTTATGATTTTTTTCATTCAGGAATTGTACAATTTTTATATCTTTTAGGTGGCTTTTTATAAACTATAACATACAGTACTATATTCAGTACTGAATTGTATCACTAAGGTATAAAAAGGTACAATATTCTTCCTGGTGTGATTAGACATGCTGTTCAGAATTAGATTGGCTATAAAATATGCTTCATTGACTTTTGTAAATACCCAATGGTCACAGTTTTAACTATTGTCTACTGTGACAAAGTTATTTAATGATGGGGTAATATTTCTTTGATAATTTAACCACCTGCATTGTATTTGTAATTTATGTCCTTTTTGACAAGTATCGTAATGCTACATTTTCTGACTTTACAAGTATGGTTGTTATTATTGCAGCTTCTATACCACACTGCATCCATATGAAATAAAGTAAATAAAATGTACTCCTGGCCTATGGCACTCATAGTTAAACCCATGTTGCTTTGCTATGCACACTGTGTGTAATATGTTGCCTTTTATGCATACCGCTCTGCTGTCCAGAATTTTTCACAATGCACTTAATTTTTTCACATGTTTTTTGTCCTGTCTCTCACACAGTTTTTGATTTTCTGATAAAGTACTGAGAATTACAGTTATGAGCTAGTGTTAGCGATTAAAGTTTCATAATAAACTGCAGTGGTGCAGAGGTAGCATTGTCGCCTCACAGCAAGAGGTTCTCCCATTTGATTCTTGGCTGGAGCGCCTTCTGTGTGGAGTCTGCATGTCCTCTCTGCGGTCGAGTGGCATTCGAAAGACATGCGTGAATAGGCATGCCTTTGTTGAAGGTTGGGCATCGGGATGGCAGCTCAACACCATAAAAACCTACTGCCAATCATTAGCGGACCGGAGTTCCGCTGTGGCGACCCCTAACTGGGAAAAGCCAAAAGAAGAACAACTTCTCATTGTTAAAATGCACACCCTAGTAACATTTTAAGTGATTTAGAGTAATATTTTAAAAATGTCCCCGATTTTGGGCCTATATCCTCCCATTATTTATGGCTTTGTCCTGAATTCTTGAGCAAAGTAAGACAGCTTTATGCTTCTATGCATACTTTGTATAATGGGATACATTCTTCCTGTACTATCCTACTAAACATAGTTATATGCTGTTTGTATAAAATATCTGTGCAATGAATGTGCCACTAAATACATTTATATATAACATATGTATTATACATATGCATAAAAATGCAAACTACTTTCACCTTTAAGAGATAACAGTCTGTTAACTCTTCAAAGTCAAAGTCAAAGTCAAATTAAACTTTCTTGTCATTCAGAAATCACACAAGTGCAAAATCTGAATGAAATTCCATGTCTCCAGACTCAACGTGCAGACAACATATAGACTATTTTTACAGACCTTTACACATATAACACCTAGCTATTACATCATGGACATGCAGGTAGACAGACTAATATTGCACATAGTTAGAAACACATTTTAACACTTTTCAAAACACTTACTTGCATAAGGCTTTAGAATTGCACAGATACTTGGTGAAGGCATTGCATTAATCCTTGCACAGAAAGAGACATTTGAGTATTGTATGCTATCATATGCACATGATTATTTTAATTTTGTAATATTGTCTGACTCTATATTTTAAATATCACAGGATGCAGTTTACATGTTGTGTTACTTAAACAAAAATCTTTTGCTTAGGTATGCACAGTTAAGGAGTTCTGCCCGGGTAGCCTTGCCTTATCAACAAAGTGTAATAAAGACATATAAATTGTGCTGTAAAAGATGGTGAATGTCCTGCTAACTACACAAAAATAAATGCATGCATGCATAAAATCTGCATGTATGAAACATGCATATTGACACATCTCCCCCCACACATAAACACACAGAGACAAAGAGAGACAGGCACAGATATTTGCATTTGCGCACATACCCACGCCCACACCCATACGCCCACACTCACTCACACATACCCACCCACCCATGCACACACATGCACATACACAGAGCACACACATACTTTTTCACTAGGAAACCTCATGTGCTTATGCAATTGTGGGTTGAGTTCTGTGTGGTTAGCACTTTAAATATTCATGACTGTTTATGAACACCTTAGAACTTGACAGATTATATGATAACATAGTCAAGGTAATGTTGTAATACTTATTTTACCAGTAATCTATTTAAATTTAAAATTAAAATAGAGGTTTGACAGTTTCGTAAACAGATTTGGGCTTTGAAGCCCTGCCTTAAGGCAGTGATATCACAGAGTTTATATAATGGAATACTTTGATGCAGTCTTCTTTATGCAGGAAGAAATCACAATGCAGGTTAGCCTGACTGCCAACTGACTATTATCAACTCCTCCTATCACCTCACCTCCCCATCCCATGTATATTTCTGTTTTACTAGTAAACATGTGGACCTCCCAAACAAATCAAAGGGGCTCAGGCTTGGCTTATCTTAGGGAATGCTTAGAAAAAAAATGAAATCTACTGTTCCAGTAATGGAGAAATAAGGCAGTATAGATGGAACAGGCAGACCACATAACTATGAAGAAACACCAGTTAACAATTAAGCAAGTGATATGGAACTGTACACAAAATCAGTAATATTAATGTATGTGTGTAGGGGAGAGCACCGGTGAAGTGGTTTACAAAGTTCCTTACCCAGTTTTAACACATGAAGACAGAGAATTTAAAGGAGACAACTCTTTGGTCTACCAAGCCAACCAAGCCAATCGAAGTGTTACAGCCTTATATTGTTTATCCAGAATTTTTAACTTGCTTAAGGAAACTTTAAACCATTGTGTTGGTCAGCAGTTCATTACCTTTTCTAGTAGACTAGTTGTCTAAGACTCCAACACCCTCTCCATGAAATGTTTTCCGATTTCAGTTTTAAATCACTCTTTCGGTTGTCATCTATATCCCCTCTGTTCCACAATCTTTCTTCACTGTTTTATGCCACCAATGTACTCCCTGATAATACACTTCATTTTTATCATATTTCCTTTATTGCTTCTTATTTCTTTACTGAAAATGCCCAAGACTTTTCTTGTGCTTACAACACCAAATCCTCTTAGAGTCTTGCTACTTCTTAAGTATCATCTCACTTAATACCACCCTGTTGATGAGCCAGAGAAATTAATATACTACCATAATCAGAATTAAGCATTTGCTGACCACAGTAAGAAGAAACTGTAGTACAAAGCATCTTGTGACAGCTTCTTGACAGACTTAGATTAATGGAGTTTGTAAGTTTGCATCTTTTATATACAGTAATGATATAAATAATTAATATGGCTTGTTTAATGATTTCAGTTTTAGTCTGGCTGAATCATAGTTACTGTTTGAGATTTATTTTTATGGTTAGTGATTTTAATTAAATTTGTTATTTTAATATTTAGTTTACTAAAGATTTTTATACCGTGAGGGTTCACAATAGATGTATTTATGAAGTATTAAAAACATACACGCACATGGCATATAGTTACAATGTTACCTTTACTGTGATACAGAAACACAGCTTTATGTAATTCTGCAGAGTCAGTACTCAAAAACGAATGACCTTGTATGATAATAGAATATTCATTGTAAGTAAAAGTACTATTTGGAAGTAAGAACACAAGTGTAGGAAACTAGAGACCTATGTTCAAATCTTCACATATCTGCTAACAAGATGAGTGAAAAACCTACTTTAAAATATGTCACTAGTGCACTAAACCTTGTCCTAAACATACTACATTAGAAGTAAACAACGTGATAGTATATGTAAAAACAAATCTTACCAAGTTGTTGAACTCCTGAAAATTGTTGCCATCATTTTCCCGTACCTTTTGTGTTTTCCAGTCCACGGGCCTTCTGTCTTCCTTCTCACACCACACTGGCTTCATAAGAAACAAAAATACAGCAAGAAGGAAGGTCCAGATTATGACAAGGAAAGAAGACATTTTCCACATGAGAGCAGAAGAGCATTCAAAGTATGAATATTGTTCATGTACCGTGTATTTTCCTAGAAGTGCTTACTTTTGATATAGCAGCGTAAATTAGTTATTGATGGCAAGCTATGACGATGAAATGAGAATTAAGTGCTTATGCACTGGTACAAGAAATATAAACTCTGCAGGAAACGCAGTCTGAAGTAATATTTTCTTTGCAGTTTACTGGGTCCTTCTTTTCCTTGAAGATATACAGTTTTACATCAGCAGAGTGGTATCCATAAACTTTTTGGGCAAAAGGTGTCCATGTTTATTCCACAAAGGGCTTTCTTAATTCCCTTGGGTAGAGAAATGAAATTGATTCTTGCAGGTTTGGATGAACATCTGCCCAAACTGGAAAAAAATAGCATAAACAGAAACGTTTTGTATGCAGATTAGCTTTCTTCCCTTTCCTACCAGCTGTAGAAGGTTAAGGCAAACCCAGAATCATATGCCTGCTTATTCTGTCCAGAAACAACTTAATTTAGTTCACCGAGTTTTTTTCCCCTCAGTTTGCAGAATTATCCAAAGGTTTTACTTAGCTGAGTCAATTTCTTTTGTTTATTTTTTTAGAAGGCTTATCCTGTTAAAATCTCTACTGGTGCTGGAAAGCTTTCCACACAGAACTGGGTGATAACATGCCCCTCAGAGCTGCAGACCGATTCTACATACAGGGTAACTGTTCCTGCTCAGGCTGAATGCAAGTGTATTTTTTGTCTCGTAGCAGTTCCCTGATATAAGGTTGAATTCCCCGCCTCATTGCAGCTACATCATCTCAGAGGGTGTGAGAGAGAATGAAAGAGAGACAAAAAAGCTCTGACAGAGAGAGACACCCTCTGGCTGTCAACACTCATTTCATCATGAGGATCAATAAAGAAGCAGCAGCTCTCAGAAGTTTAATACTTCTGCTGATTGTGAGCAGCAACTGTTGTCTACATATCTGCACACTGCTTTGTCAAAAGGAATATTGCTACAGTGCATTCTTTGCAAAAACAAAGTCAGTTTCAACTTAACAGGACAGACTGGAACTTCATCTAGACTGTGTGACAGTCTAAGCCATCTTGCAATAATTTTGAGTCTCACAATTCATATAAACAGTCAGCATCCATCTTATGTTTCATTATCACTGAAGCTTCCTCTGTCCCTGCAGGCAGACTCTGTTGAGCATATTTTCATGTTTTCTGCTGAATCTATAACTCTTATATTTTAAACATTTGTGCTGTTATCTGAGTCATCAAAACAGTGTTGAAGGCTATAGCTGTTTGCTAAACATTACATATTTTTTCAAAAAAGTGAGAAAAATCAACCAATCTGCCTAACTCTCTAAGGTCCCAAATGGGACAGCATGAGGGTATAATATTAAGAGGCAGATGGCAGGTACAGAATTATCACATCTGATTACCCTAGTGACTTGCTGTACCATAAGTATATATTAACAGACTCCCCTTTTGAGGTGAACCTCAGAATGACCGATTTTTAGGGATGGGGTTGCTGGACATCATTAATTGGGTCACTTAGAGTGTCTGTTACAGCAATCCTGAACCTGCCATCAGCAAAAGAGGTACTTTGCTCTAACAGGTACCATTTTTGCCAGAGCTGAATCCAGAACTAGGTGACCTAGGCAGCTGCCTAGGGCCCATGTTGGCTGGGGGGCCTATGTTGCCTGGAGGGGGATGGCTAAAATCTTCTGTAAATAAAATAAGCCCCAGCATTAGACACTACATGGCTTTAAGCCCTGGTGGGAGAACTTCGTAAAGAACAGCAAGCCCCAGAAACCTCAATGTTAGGAAATTGACCTAACATTATCTTTAGAAAGAAAACCATGGGATATTTATGACATCAGTGCTGCCAAACACATCCATCTGTCATTACACGAAGCTGTACAGAAAATTTGACATCGGAGCAGCCAAGAAATGGTGCATCCATCCACAGTAATGGTGGACTACCAAATTAAGGCAGCAGCTGCAGCAGCTTGCGATTCCTTGGTATAAATATAGTTCCCACATCATCATCCCTGATAGCACACGAAGAACTGAAAGCTGAAGCAAGGCAAAACATGTCCCTCTGCTGTAAAAATGGAATCCCAACATGTGACCAGGAAAACCCCTTAAACTGCTCTTAATCTCCAGGACACAGAAATTAATTCAGCAGCAGCACAGGTACAATACGATCAGTGACACAAGACAATATAATTAGGGCATTATTGCTTATGCATACTAGCCAAGGCAGTAGATGTTGTTATTTATTGCTAGGTTAAGGAATTTGTACTGCTTTTGCAGTTTTACCAGCATGAAGGTTGACTATGCGGGTACTACTGTACGTTACAAGCAAGATGACTGGTGTATTTAACTTCTTTAGATTGCATGCTTTGTTATGCAGAAACGACAGAACTGATTTCTGTAGGGCAGTGGGCACATGCCTTCTTTGTTTACTAACTGATCTCCAGGTATGCTTTTGATGTATATATGTATAGATACACATGCAAACACCTCTCAGTTTGCACCTAAGTATATGTCTGTTTATATTTAGCATGTTTACGATGTGTGTGCTATTAATTCTCTTAATTTAGAAAAGAGAGAGAGAGAGAGAGAGGGGTCTACTAGTGAAACTGCAACCAGTAAGTTAATGAAAAAAGGTCAGAAGGAGCATGGTACTGTACTTGTCTAATATCCCCATATCTTATTTTTAACACAGTAACATAGAGGGTAAAAGTCACTCAAGAACAGTAAGGGGATCTGGTTCATCCAGGATGAGAAGGAAGACTGACAGTAGCGCACATCTTGAATTTATTTCTGCTGCTTATGTATGCCCATTTAATCACTTTTACAGATTTCTCATATAAGTATACATATCTCTCATCTCTCCATACCTGTCAAACTCTCAGTGCAAGGAATCTTGTCAAAGCCAAAAATAATGGGAGGACAATGGACTAAAAATATGGGCAGATTTTAGATATTGCTCTTATAAACTTAGAAAGTTGCTAAAATAACAGCCAAGTGGTACATTCATCTATACTAGGATATATATATATATATATATATATATATATATATATATATATATATATATATATAAAGCCAGTCCCCATTTCAGTGAGTGCAATCTTTATTATAAGATACAGAGGTGTTCTGTGCATGTATAATGCCCCATTAGGAGGCTGTCTATTTACCTGACTTTGCTCAGAGTCAAACCTTGAACCTTGATTGTTGGCAAGCAAGTACTTTAAACATCCACACCATTGCCAGGTGTCTTTACATTTTTTTTTCTGTTTTTGTAAATCACCAAGGATTGCAATCTGTCAATGTCAGTCATAGAGTTTCATTGCTGTAAGGTTCAGCGCAGTGGTGCATTGTGGTTGGTGCAGAAAACTGTGGGTTCTCTTCCCATAAAAGGTAGATCAATTGATGACAGTACCATGCAACATAAGGGGGATGCTGCACTCCTGAGTGTGTCTTCCTTTGGTTGAGATGCTAAGTAACTACAAACCTGTAGTTATAGGTATACCAAATTAATTCTTCAATAGCAGTAGGCACTGAGTTTGTAGATGAAGCACTGCAATGCAATGTTGTTCGCTAGCAACAACCTCTTCATTAGTTGCAGATCTCCTTAATGTGGAATTATTCAGATGACTTTTACTTCTGCAGATTTTGCGCATTTGAATGATACTAGTGGATTATAGTGATAGCAGTTTGAGTGGCATTTTATATGGTTGAAATGGGTACTTTTGTCATTATTGGTTCATATGGTTTATTTCACTGCTTACTGAAAATATTCAAAATTACAGATTTAAAATGCACTCTAACAGACGGTGCTGTATTAAACAAGGAATATGATTTAATACAAACAGAAAGGTGAATTAAAGAATACACGTATTTATGCATGGTCCTAAAAATGTGTGCAAGGGCCCCAAGGTTTGAAAGCAGTTCAAAGGTATGCTTAATCTATCACTGGCCAGATGCATTTTCTATGAATGTCGGTTTCAATGCTGTTTCAAAGAATATGAGTTTCAAAGGCACAGAAGATACAGTTGCTCAGGTTGTCTCTTTTCACTGTGAAGCTGTATCATTTTGTTTAGCAAATGGCTATCAATGATTGTGCTAAAAAGTTTGAAATAAAAGTTTTAAATTAAATCCAAATATCTGTAATCATTGTAAAGGCAAATAAGAAAATAGTTTGTACACTGACAGGTCTGAACAGTGTTTACGGTAACTGGTTTGAGAGATCCAAGTAATGGAACACTGGAATGGCTTGGGGGGTGCTGATCCATTAGCCTACCTAGGGCGTCATTTCACCATGATCTGACTCTATGTTTTTATTATAAAACAGCTGACTTGCCTTCAGACCCTGTTATGGATAAGCATGTAATTTACCAGAAGTGAAGCAGCACTTGCAAAGATTTCTGAGTGGTCTTTACAGCTGTTTGTGACAAATGAGCTATGGGATTAAATACCTGCCCTGTATGACCTGGCCCTAGCCCATTAATACTAAAATGTTCTTAATGAGCTATAGCTTTGACTTTGAATCCTGCAGTCTGTACTTATACCCTGCAGTTTTGGGCAAGTTACTTAACCAAATTAATATTCTGAGGTTGCTCCTGACAACAGGTATTTGTATCTGCTGGCTTTACCTGGTTAACAAATTAAAAAAAAATAGCAAGAATAAGTTAATAAGTATCAAGATTAATATCAGGCATGTGAACTAGGTAGTTATGCTGCTAATAAAATGTCAAGAATAACATTAAATGATTATGCTCTGTGTAGAACACCTGCACTTACAACTTTCTGTGAAAAACACCATGTAACAAATTTATATATCACTGGTGGTACAGTCTCTCCCAAAACTACACCTTAGCTAAAACCTGGTAGGTGTGTCCTTGGATCACTTCATTTACATGATCAGTCCTTTGGTACTGCAAATATTGCCAATCAAAACTGAATCAAGAAATGAGTATGCCTAATTTTTAAAGAAGTTGTGTATGACCAATGCAATTGCAGAAACAGTGAGTATCTGCAACAGAAGACTTGACTCTATCCAAGTTATTGAGGCATACTAGATTAAACAAATGAGGTTTGGTAACAAACCAGTTTGCCCAGGGACATCTTCAGGTGGGGGTTTAGATAGAAGTAGTAATGGGTTTTATGAGGGTACGAGAAGAAGCTATTTTGGGGGGAAGAGTTAAATATGAAAGTAGGATGACTGGGAGGGAATGAGCAAAGATTAGGGAGGGGCTTAAGTTTTGTGAGAGTGTTACTAGGTAAGGAATCACATTTTGGAGTGAACTTGCATTTTGGTCCGTTTTGCATGAAATTGTGGTTATTTGGCTAATTACTGGCAAATCATCAAAACTTGAAGTTAGAAATGAGGTCAAGCATTTGAGTTTCAGACTTCCTACCAATTTTATATATTTGTAAGAGCAATATTATATATACAAAAAAAAAATTGCCCCTCTTTTGGGCCTTTGTCTACTTTATTTGCAGCTTTGGCCAGATGTTTTCTTCTACGAGGTTAAGTGGTACGGCTGGCATGCACGTTTACCGCTATTTGCAGGAAGTGGACATTGCTTCTGCCCAGATTCTTTAAAATGGGGAGGGTTTTCAAATTTTGGGTCCCCAGATCTGTCAGGTAGTCTAATGTAGATATTAAGGGGTAGGCCTAGTGATAATGTATTTAGGGTTCTGTGTGTGTTTTCACTTGTGGGACTGACTGGTTGAGTGAAGATGGTGGTTTTATGTGGCGGCAGGTGTTGTCACTATATGTACATTTATCACCCAAGACTCTGTGTAAGTTTGGTAATGTTAGGGGAGTTTATGTATGTTAAAGCCCCCTTTTTTGTGGCACAAGTATGGACTGGTTTCATTTTCTTTACCCTGATTATTGGCTAATAACTTTATTGAGGAAGCTCATAGGATGGTTAAAATGTGATACTTCTACAGTATTTGTAGACTAGGCCTTTTAAGGAATGATTCTGTTTTATTAACCATTGATATCAGTTATATCATTAAGGTGGGATGTGTGAAGAAACTTTATGTGGAACTTTGTTAAAGCAACTTAAGCTTCATTGCGGTGTCACATTCCAGACTTGTGAGTGCATTTTATGCAGTTGAAGAACTAGATAAGTCCTTGGTAGTGCCTAATGCCATTAAGAAATTTTGGTTTATGCATGTGTAGAGGATTTACAGTATTCTTTTCTTTTGCCGATCACAGATGGAGAAGCACAGAGTGTGCCTGAAGGAAGTGGGGTGGATGTTCCGCCACTGGAGTGGTGCACAGTGAGGTCACAGGTAATCCTACTTTACTCATTAAAGCACGTCAGAGTGTGGACTGGGAGTGACGTGGGGACTGGTAAGGATTATGTACATCAGGGGCAGGGTGAAGCATGTCTGGGGATTGTTTATGGGGAGTTTGTGGTTGTCCACAGGTGGAGTGGAGTTACAACAGCATGAGGTTGGATCACATTTTGTGGGCATGGTATTTGGGTTTGTTTTCTTGTGGCAAGGCTAGGCAGATGGTTTGTTTGGTGCCCATGCTAATTTGGGAGTTAAGCACTGTTCTCCATTGGATTGGGCAGCAGTGGGCAGGAAAGGGTTTGACAGAGCTTGCAAGGTATGCATGTGTGTAGGGATGGGTGAGGAACTGGTTACTGTTTATGCAGAAGCTTGAAGGTCCGAGTAAAGGGGTGACTAGTGGATGCAGCCCATGGCTGTTTGATATTAAAAAAAATTTTTTGAGGGATGAAGTTTTGGGACGAAGGTGGATTAGAGGTGTCATGGAGCTTGTTGGGCTCCTTAATTTGTCATATTTGTCAGTGAATAGTTTTGGCTTGTTGGTTGGCAGGATGTAAGGATGTTTGGAGGATGGATGCATTGGATGGAAGGACATTTGGAGGCGGGATGTTACTATTTGGAGTTAGCTTCACTTTGGCTGGCATTGAAGGTTTAGTAGAAGTTGTGGGGAACACTGTTAATTTTCATTTGGACAATAGGGCTCTGGTAGGAGGCCCTGGTTTTGACAGGAAATGTGTGTTAGGTTGGCTTGGAATGATTAGAAGTGGTACAGGATTCCAGGGCAGTATGGATAGGAAGGTATATGGTAGGGCATTGTCAGATTTTAATTTGTGTTGATGCTTGGGAACAAGGTTAGGCAGTTCAAGTGGTCAAGGTGGATTTAGAACAGTTTAGTATAGTTGTATAGGTGACTAGGTTATGTGACTTTACTGAATATGGGACAGTGGGTCATATGGTTGAAGGGCTGGGTTAGGTTTGATAGTGTGAAGAATGACAGATTATGGCTATTGTCAAGATAAATTTTGTTGTATGGGTTGGAGTTGGTAAATGGAGGTCCACTGGGTTGCAATTTGGTGGGATATTGGTATTATTGAGGATTTAATTAATTAAGAAGGTGGTGCATTGGTTAGCAAATGTTATGTGTTTATCGGATGTTTGCTTTATAGTAGATGGTGGGTACTGGGGTTGAATTCCTATTAAACTGATTTGTTGTAGCGGTGATCTCATTTGGTCATTATTACATCATTTGGGTGTTTAAAGGATGCAGCAGTTCGGCAGGATGGCATGTAGCTGGGCTTCATGGTTTTGGAAGTGGCTGGGCTTTTTAGTGTTTGGTGGTACATTTGGCAGATAATGACTGGGAATAATTATGAAGTTACTTTTGGTAGTTAGGATAAGTGAGGATATGTTTGATTTACAGAGGTTTTACAAGAGTATGGGTACTACTTCGGCTTTGGAGGGGGATCATTGGTTTTATTTCAGCTGATTATGCAACTGGTTACTTTACATGATAGAGTTTTGGCATAGTGATGACAAGGATCCAGTTTGGTTCACAGAGAATGGACTACACCAAGTGATGCTTGGCTTCTATCTTTTTAACCTACAGTTTGCTTTGTTTGTGAGGCTTGTTGGGAGTTTTGGTATGAAGGGGGGAGAACAGCCTGGTCAGGCTGGCAGGCTGAGAAGAGGGGCAGGCTTGTCCCCCTTCTATTATCCCTCTAGTGTTGGAGGTTCATTTCAATGAGTTGGGAAATGCAAGTGAGTGGCTAGGCGGTGCTTGACAAGTAAAAGTAATCAAGCAGGGGTGAGGACGCTGCTTATTTGGTTGGATGGTCATTTCAATGAGTTGGGAAATGCAAGTGAGCAGTTGGACGCTGCTTGATAAGTAAAAGTAAGTGAGTGGGGGTAAGGATACTGCTTACTTAGTCAGGGTGAGCGGGGTCACACTGCCCTAAGTTAGCTGTTATATGGATATTTATGCTGCGATTAATATATGCAAATATTAGTTGGTCAATAAAGTTATGTTTATGGAATTTTAATAAAGGTCATGAAATGTCATTTGGTGTAATGTGTGTTTATTGAAGGGGACCAGGACAATTGCTTTGCACATTTCAGTGTAGGTAAGGCAATCAAGAGTTGCTAAGTCTGTGTGACAAAGGAAATGCTGCTGTTAGATAGAAGTTATTTATTAATTCCCTTTTTAAGGGATAACATCAGGAGTGAAGTGCTATTGTTACAAGGGTTGAGTGGGTGGCCTAATGGTTAAGGTGTTTGCTCTACTAACACAAGGTGCAGGGTTTGAGTCTCTCAAGGGATAATTGGCTAGGCTTAAAATGGCTTGCAAGGGCAGTTAGCCTAGTACTATTCTATGAACCTATGAAGAAACAGATGAGCATCAGTGGGCAGACACAGGGCTTCCAGAGTATCCTAAAATATTTGTAAAAAATATAATTGTATTCTTATGAATACATGACAGTGTCAGATGGTGGTACAAGTGATTTTTATATCTTTGTTTATATCTATCTGCTTATCTATCTGTCTGTCTATGTATCTATCGATCTATTTCTAGATAGATATATGGGCGTGCTTAAAAGAAACAACACTCCCTAATATCGACATCTGTTTTGAGGACAAAAAATAATGTTTTCATTTTGCATACTTCAAGGTTATGTTTGGAACATGTGTGATGACATACTAACATTTTTTTTGTTGTTGATTTTATTGTACTGACTGAGCACCATTGGGGTTTGGAAGTTTTTATTATTTTTAGTACACTGTAGATATATATATATAAATTAATAAATATCTGTATCTATATACAAAAGTAGCGCTTGTACATAACTACTTGTCAACATTAGGAGCTCTTTTAAGCATTTCCTAAACCTAAAATTCTCTAATAGCAGGTTTATTTCATGTCTTCTCTGGTAACTTATTTGCTTTACCTTCAGTGTCATTTCTGTGAAAGAAATATTAGTGATGACATTCTGGGTGTTACTGTTAGACTGACTTTACAAACTACCTGTAATGACTGCAGATCATATTAATCCTTTTGATAAGCAGCTGATTAGAGCACACCACAAAGTGTGACTGTCTTACTTCCAGTGAGTATCATCTGAAGATAAACTGTTCTAATTTAGCAGCCAGTCTGCAGATCAAACTTTAAACTTATGCAGGATGTTCAGGCAGTGCACGTTCCCTTAAGATAGGCACTGAAAGAAAAAGGAAAAAATTTCCACCCACTGCAGTTCACAACTTCCACACCTAATACCTGTCACTGCAAACTCGGAATTTTATCCTGGGTATGTAGTCCTACAGCATCAGCTGTATGCACAAAAGCCAAATTGTATATGTTGCCAAGGCATGCATGCTCCAGATCACAAATTCTGTTCTAAAATAAAGTGCAGTAAACATTCAGGACTAACACGCAGTATGATTTCAGTTATGCGCACTAGTATAAATAACTGAAAACATCTCAGTGCAGATCATTACACCTACTTACTTTATCCTTTACTGGGCCATTGGGATGCCGAAGCCTACCCTGGCAGCCTGTAGATACAAGGCTTTGAAAACAATTCTGGACAAGCCACTATTCCTCTGCAGAATGCTCATGCACACATAGAGACACACACACACACACACACACACACACACACACACACACACACACACACACACACACACACACACACACACACACACACACACAGTTTGGAAGATTGCCAAACAGCCTATGGCATGTGTTTGGGAGTTGGGAGGAATCACTTGGAGAAAATCCAAACAAACAGAGGGAGAACATGCAGAATCAAGAGTGGAGGCACCCTAGCATCTTAATGCGATATATGAGTATGCATGTAAAATAATCATTCATGATAGCATAAAATTACATGCATGTACTGCAAACATCCTTGTTTTCATTTCCCTGTTATCCCTTGTGTATTCTCTTCAATATTATATTAAAGACCTAATAGCCAACATTCCCAACCCATCTTCATTATTTATGCACGCATCATATAATCATACTCATCCTCTGCAGCATTCAGATTACTGATCAGATTGATAGCTTTTTTCGGCTGTTTGCTAAGTGATTTTTGAAGAAATAACTCATAATTTCTTTACATTATAAGTCCATTTTTTCAACATGAACCTTGTTTTCACACCTCATATGCCATTTATTTGGCTAGAGTCATATCTAGAAAGATTTAATGTTTCAACTCACATTCTAATGCCACATGCGTAAAGAAACCGGTGATAAGTATTTTCAAATCTTTACTCTACATTATTACTAACTGCAAAAGTTATGAGTTTATATTTAATCAGGAAACATTTAGTCAAACTTCGTTAAGTCTCTACATTTTGATGCCAGCTTTGTAAAATTCTACCTGTAGGACTTTATTTAATGAGAAAGGGTACTGTCCTTATAAGTCTTCTCCTAAAAAGTTGATTTTGGGCAGAAAATGTCATTTGAGACTAAAATCACATTTCAAAGTGGAATTGCACAATGACACCATACTTTATGACACAGACACATGCAAAGAGAATTCTTGAAGTTTTGTTCCGAAATACTGCTTGCTGACAGATTTGTATACATTATATTAAAATTCAATATATTTTCACAAGATTTACAAAATAATTTCCAGGAGACCTCAGCTCATGAGCAGTTGTACTCTTCCTGCACAGTTCCATAATTTTGTGTGATCTAATGCAAGATTATTTAGAAAAAAATGTAAGTGCAAAAAATCGCATTTTGAGGTGAAACTGCACAGTGACACATCTGATTTCTTGCTTTAGCTCCATAAGATGATTTTGTTTCAGAAATGGCAAACATTTATTTATCATATGGACCTTTTCAAACTCTGATTGGTTGCATTGCTTGCACAAAGGCACACAGTAGGCAAATAGAGGCTGCGGGAATCAAATTGTGCACTCTAGGAACGGAAGCAGTTTCTTAGCAGGTTAAAATCTTAGTCCTCTGCACCACCAAAGTTAGGAGTCTGTGTTTGACTTGCTGATATATTTTTTAATATAGTCAAACTGACATATATTTTAAGTAATGTCAAACTTTATTGCAGAAAAACATGTCCATATAACGTCTGTAGTGCAATTCTCATACATGGTGCACTTTACCCCACCAGAGGCTGATCCATTTTGTTTCTATGCTTAACTACAGTTTTCCTTAGCTTTTCCATGAGACAGCTCAAAAACGGTGTTTACATTTGAAAATGTCAATTAACTCCATACAGTGTATTACATTCACATGAAGTCCTCATGCATAGTGCACCAAATCTCATCAGCAGTGAACTGCTTCATTTTCTACATTATCTCTTTCCTCTCCTCCCCTTATGTTCCCTTTGGGTTCACTCCCTCCGTCCTCCCGTATGATCTTCACTCTAGTAGTAGTCGAATACCTTTTTCCACTGCTTTTACATGTTTTCTTTCCCTGCTTTCCTCATTCATCTCACACCATCAGGGACTTCTTTTATAATTCATGATCCTATATTGTTTTTGTCACCTTATAATTTTGAGTGATGATGATTTTAACTTCAGTATTCAGCAGTCTGGTAATGTTCATTTCTCTCTTTCTTTCTTTCCAGATGCTGTTCTCTTTCTTTATGCCCCATATAAAAAATTCCCAGATATGCTCTGCTTCCTTTTGAAATATGTCTCCCTAAATCATCTGAGCCTGATCCCACACTCCCTGTCCTCCCTCACCCACAGTCCCAGAACATGTGCATCATTCCCGTCTCTTCCTCTTGACACCTCCAGCATCTGCTATCCTCCTTTCTGCCTTTCTTTACCAATCTCCTGGTGGATTGATACCATTTATGTTTTATTTTAGGCTTTACTCTCCTGCTTCGTGTACTTTCTGCATGTTCTGCACTGCCTAATTTGACTTCTGCCAGTATCCTGCAACTCCCTTCCATCCTTGATCCTTTCCCCAATTATTTCTCATTCACTCATCTTCAGTCTTGCCCCTTCTTTTCCATAAAGCTTCATAGATCTGGTTGGTCCTTTGCTTCTCTAACCTCTACAGTTTCCTCCAGGAAGTCATACTGTCTCCTTTTGCCCTCCCTTCCCACCTGTTTCTCCTGCTGCCCTCTCTGTGTTCTTTTTCCAGGTCTCCCTGAGTACCAAGTAGCTCCGCCACTGGGCTGAATGTGTTCAACATTTCTCTATTAACTCCTCCATAGTCTTAAATCTTTCCATAACATCCCTTTCTCTGCATACCAAATATTCCACTTCTCCTCCAGATTTCTTCATTTTTCTTTCTTATCTACCCTGCACCATTGTTTTCCCCATAGTTCTTTGGGGTTTCCTTCTCCCCATTTCATGCATCACAGTTCATGTCTCCCTCTCCCATGGTTTCTTTTGTTTAACTTTCAGATCTGTTTCAGTGAGTTTAATTTCTCCAAATCTTTTGGGTTTCTAATACCATGATGGGAATGAACCCCATTTCTAAATCAGTGTACAGTTAAAGTTCGTGAAATTAGTATAGTTTCAATTTTTGATGTTAGCAAAAAGTGCTCTTTGCAGCACCCACAACGTGACCAGAATTGACTCCTGCATTTCATATGGAATTACATGCATTGGTAGCATATCATAATATGACTGCAGATTATTTTTTATAAGACCCTTTGCTCTTACTACTATTGGAACTGTCTGGGCATCTTTCTTCCACATTGCTCTCATTTCTGCCTGCAAGTCCTGATATTTTATGACTTCCTATATCTTTGTATGCAAGATACTGTAATCACTAGGTGAAGCAATTTCAATGATCAATGCTACTTCCTTTTTTATTGGACTACTATATCTGGTTTTCTGACATCGTCTTTTTTGAACTGTTGGTAATGGATGTTCCAGTCTGATGTATTATTCATCATTCTGTATAATGCTATGTGGTTCATGTTTTCAATGCTACTTAGCTACTTCTATATTGCAGTGTCTTTACAATCCCCAGTGCAACAATCTTGCCAAATTATTGTGCCTTTCAGTGTACAGGCCCTCTGCCATGTGTATTTCACACAAATCAACAAGGTGTGTGACTATTTCCAATTCTTTTTTTACAGAACCTACATTTGTCTGTTTCTCCCACATGTTCAATGGACTTTGCAAACCAATGTATACATACCCCTGGATTCTCTATAGCCTGCACGGTGTGCAAGATCGGTGCAGGAGCTCCAGCAGGCAATATGTCTGCCGTGAGATCCAGTAACAGCCTGCAGGGGAGTGCATGAGCGCTCCTGCGCTAATCCTGCACGGACTAAGCCCCTGTATGCAAATCACCCCATTTGCAGGAGAAATCTATACAAATGAGGTGATATTGCAATCCAGGAAGCTTACAACCAGCCATGCAGGACTAGTGCAATCTGCAGAAATGTTCTCGGTTAGTAACCAAGTACATTTCTGCAAAATCCAAAACGGAGCTGTGACAGCTCCAAATAAAGGCTGCATATCATGTAGTAAGCATGCCAATGGCCAAGTATAAGGCCATTTATTTTTGTTTTTAGCCAATCTTGGCTGTTTAAGCATAGGGCAATGGCGTGCAAACAGGATCGGGGGGAAAATAACAAAATAAAACTAAATTAAGCATCCTAACTAAAATCAGTATTCTGCCATGCAAGTTAATGGCAGGCAGAAGACAATATGGCTAGTGAGTAGTGGTTGCTAAGGGGGGAGGCTCAGTGTGAGACATGTAACTATGCATTAGTAGGCAATCCTATGCAAATGAGGGGAAAGATAGTGAATCCCAGTTTTCCCCAGCATGTGAGTCAGGTCCCAATAATGTAAGAGTAGGAATAGCTTGGTGCAAGCCTAGGCGTTAGGTGACATCATGTGGGGGGGGGGTGTCAGGCATACTGTAAGTGGATTGGAGCCCTGTGGCTTGGGTTTGCTCCTAGCTTAGCACAGCTAAGCTATGGGGTTGTCTAAACCTACCTAACACTCTTTGCAATGCCTAAGCAGGTGTGTGCGCAGCGCACTGGGTTTTAAAGGCAGAAAAAAAGTTAAACCAGGAAATAGCAGCAGTGTGCACATTTGTGCACTCTGCTTGCGCGGCGCGCCCCCGGGCTTAAACATGAAGGCAACAGAAGGGAAAACAACAGTAGGAAGGTAACCAAGGAGAACTAGCATAGCTGGCAGGTGAAATGTATCAGAATCAGCCAATTACACAGGCAGCAGACCAGCCCAGCCCAGAACACTACTATAAACTATGCAAACACCTTCCCTTCTGGTTTTTCCCACACTCTACACCAACGGTGTAAACAAGCAGGGAACTTTTAGCACTCACAACAGCAAAATGATAGGGGCTGCAATAGCTATCATACAACAACTTGTGGAAGAGGCTGAGGGTGGTGAGGATGTGAATGCTGTCGACCAACCCACAGTGAGGAGACAGACCCAGGGTAACCTACCAGGGGGCTACATGAGCTGGAGATAGTGGAGCACTATAGGGTGGACAGGGACCTCCTACAGCAAATTGTAGAGCTGTGCCGGCCATGCCTCACCCACAGAACTAACAGAAGGGAACCTATCCCAGTGGATACCAAGGTATGTGTAGGCCTAAGAATACTAGCTACAAGTACCTTCCAAAGGCCAACTGGGGATATGATGGGGATCTCACCGGCATCAGCATCTAGGGTACTCCACCAGTTCCTGGATGCCATGTCAGCACATGTCGGTGAGCACATATATTTCCCCAACACCAATGAGGCATTGGCCAGCAATATGCAAGTGTTCCACCAAATAACAGAATACCCTGAAGTAGTGGGTGCTATAGACTGCACGCACATGTGCATCAAAGCACCACCCAGTGAGCGGGGTAGGGTCTACATCAACTGCAAGGGTTTCCCCTCCATCAACTGCCAGGTCATATGCGATGCCCAGGGCATAATAATGAATGTGTGTGCTGGCTGCCTTGAGGATATCATGATTCCCGCATCTGGCATCTAATGCAGCTGTACCAGAGATCTGCCAATGGGGACATCCCTGATGGTCACCTAGTGGGGGATGCTGGATACGCACTGGAGCCATGGCTGATTACACCCATCAGAAATGCACACACACCCGAACAAGAACTCCATAATGAGGCACACACACAGACCAGAATTATAGTAGAGCCTGTGTTTGGGATGCTCAAGGAATGGTTCTGGTGCCTGGACACCTCTGGTAGATCCTTGTAGTACTCACCAGCTACATGTATCCAAATTGTCCTAGTATATGCCATGCTACACAATATGATCCTGTGGAAACAGCTGCAGCAGGAACAGCACAGGGCAGGGCCACACAGCCCCCCACCATTGCCAAGGACTGCAGAGGCACAGAGTGACTTGGAGGAGGAACAACCTGAGCCTGCTCCAGTAGGTAGAAGGAGGCATGGCCAGTATGCCCTGGCCTTGGCAAAGAGGCAATGCATAGCACATACACTGACACAGGAGGGACCCAGGGAATGACAACTCTCTCTGACTCTCACATACAGTAAAAGGGATGCCAAACATTACACTACCTGTGCTCAACCATGTGTAGGGAGTGTACTATGTGCATCCGACATAGGCAGCCCTGCAGCACCATCCTCAATACTGGGACACCCACAAGGTAAGTGACTCACACATGCCAGTCAGGGGGGTTTACATACCCAACAACAATCACAGCCAGCAGGACAGGTGTAGAAAAACATAAATAAAGGCTACGCTATGACCACTGAATGATGTCTATGGGTAACCCCCCCCCCCAGGCCTACACAGGCAGACAACAGCAGGTCAGGCAGCGGGATGTAGGTAAATAAAAGCTAAGATCTGTGGTATACTGGCATGCCTCTAGGCAGCATGATAGGTAAGACTACAGAATGAAATGGAGTGCCTGACATACCATTACAGTCATATCAAATGTGTACAAGTGTCAGGTGTACCCCCACCATCCTACGTAGACATGTAGTAACAGTCAGGTGTGCCCCCAAAGCCTGTGTAGAAATGTAGAAATAGTCAGGTGTGCCCCCCCATCCTACGTAGAAATGTAGTAACAGTCAGGTGTGCCCCCCCACAATCCTGTGTAGAAATGTAGGAATAGTCAGGTGTGCCCCCCCATCCTATGTAGAAATGTAGTAACAGTCAGGTGTGCACCCCATAGCCTGTGTAGAAATGTAGAAATAGTCAGGTATGCCCCCCATCCTATGTAGAAATGTAGTAACAGTCAGGTGTGCCCCCCCTTATCCTGTGTAGAAATGTAGAAATAGTCACGTGTGCCCCAATGTGATCGACGGATACCCTGCAGAAACATTATGCTACCTGTAGGTGTACAACACATAGGTCAGTACTGCATTACAGACTACTGGACTTGATCCACACATTCAATACAGACGGGCATACTGGGCATGCTCACACACTTAGAGAAATGAAGGCAATGTCAGTTAACAGCACAGTGAAAGGTCATACTGGGCATGCTCACACATTTAAACACATGAAGGCCCTGTCTGCAAACACCAGTGGACCAGACGTAACTGGCAGTCACAGATGTTAGTGCAGACACTCCTCAGTATGCACCACACATGCTATGCACACACAGTGGACAGGAATGCAGACATATATCTAAGGACAACACACTACAATAAGCCAAAGGTAGACGTACCTAGATGTGTGGAAGAGGGTGACTGTGACAAGGAGCCATCCAGGCCTGTCCCATCCAGCACACAGCCAAAGGGCCACAACCACATGAGGTTCAGATGTCACTCACTGTAGATACTAGCCACCGGTATCTGTCAGCAGTACAGGCTATGTGGTGCACGTGCTAGCTGTGCAACATGACTGTACAAGGAAGGTGTCATCTAGCATCTGTATGCACATACCTTTGAAATATGGCCCTGTGTGTGCCCGCATGTGGTGTGTCAACTTCTAAATGAATGGGTTATGGCCCAGACACACACTCTGCTTCTCCATAGCCCTACTATGACAAGCCTGCTGAGGTCATCCACTGTGAAATACACCTTTGGGTGAGTTGTAGCCCAGTAATCTCCGTGGCGTGTCCCATAACTGCTGTAGTGTGATAAACTAGTTAGGTAGGAGTTCTAATCCCAGACTTGGCAAGTGTGTGTGTGTCTATCTGACTCTGTCTGTGTAGAGAGCAATGCTTTTTAGGGTAATTGCACTCCCTACAATTCAAATGCTCAACTTTGGCAAGGCTGCTGATGTCATCCACCTAGAAATACACCTCTTTGAAGGTTGTAGCCCAGTAATCTCTGTAGCGCATCCTATAACTGCGTACTGCTGTAGCGTGATACATTAGTTAGGTAGGTGCTCTAATCCCAGACTTGGCAAGTGTGTATGTGTGTGTGTGTCTGTCTGTGTAGAGAGCAATGCTTTTTGGGGTAGTCACACTCCCTATAATTTGAATGCTCAACTTTGGCAAGCCTGCTGATGTCATCCACTTAGAAATACGCCTCTGGGAAGGTTGTAGCCCAGTAATATTGGTAGAGTGTGCCATAACTGCATACTGCTGTAGTGTGATATAGAACTCTGGTAGGGTTCTATTCCCACCCATGGCAGTTCTGGATGTTTTGTGTGTGTTTCAATGTCTGTGTAGTGAGCAATGCATTTTAGGCTCATCACACTCAGTACATTTCAACTGCCCTACTTTGGAAATCCTGCTGATGTTATTCACTGTGAAATACACCTTTGGGGAAGGTGTTCTCCAGTAATCCCTGTGGTGCATCCCATAACAGCTTCATGCTGTAGTGTGATATAGACCTCTATTAGGGGTTCTATACCCACACATGTCGGTTGTGGATGTTTTGTGTGTGTTTCAATGTCTGTGTAGGGAGCAATGCATTTTAGCCTAGCCACACTTACTACAATTCGAGTGTCCTACTTTGGCAATCCTGCTGATGTCATCCAATGTGATATACACCTTTTGGGAAGGAGTATTCCAGTAATCTTCATGGCGCATACTATAACTGCGTAGTGCTGTAATGTAATAAACTAGTTAAGTAGGGGTTCTACTCACAAACATGACAGGTGTGTGTGTGTGTGTGTGTGTGTGTGTCTGTGTGTGTGTGTTTGTAACTCGTATCCTGTGTGGAGGTGGATGTGAGTGTGTCACACCTGGGCCCAATGTGGAGTGGGTTTTGCAAAGTTCTTGTATGGTGGCCCTAGTATATATCACAATGTCCACCATACAGGGATAACAGATGTGAAATAGCTGAGAGGCTGGCGTGCAAATCCATACCCATACATGTGACATCAAGGCCAGGCAATCACAGTTAGCAACCCCAGTATTACCCAGAGCACACTGTCAACCCATGTCTCATACACCCACACACACACACACACACACACACACACACACACACACACACATATGCCTAGGCAACAGCCAATATGTGGGTACTATACTGCATTTTGGCCACTGATAGTAACTATGGAGTGATTGCAGTGGGCTGCAGAGGGCATGGCACCCTGTCCGTCTGTCCAATAGGCACATACATGCAGACAGTGCACCTTCCCCATGTTCCCCACTGGACACCTGCAACACCTATGGTGCTATCACATGTGACCCACAAAGGACATACCATGCCTGAAAACATGCCCTGTATGAGCAGATGCAACTGACACCAGGGAATACCGTTAGCATGCTATCAATGTAGGTGCAGGGTAAACCTGCTGTCCATTACCAGTTCCCGCCACAGGTGGCCAAGACTGGCACATCTGATGATAATCTGTGTACACAACATGGGCCAGAGTTCCCAGGTACAGTTCCACATGTCACTGTACATGCATGTGGGAGGTGTGCACATCCCAGACACCGTCCATGTCATGGACTAAGGAACACATACATGGCAAGCGATGCACAGCATTGGCCACACACAATAGTCACCCAGGTGACTGGATGGGGATACTATACCCACCTGTGTGGGCAAATGCAGAAACTACAGCCCTGAGCCACAATGCAGACCATTGTCATGTGATCTGATGCCAAGGTATACCCATCACCTAGCCTTGTATAGCCATCTGCCACAGTAGACCACCACACACCCGTGCAGAAATGCACTCATGTATGTCAGTACTGGTACCCTGTGTGTTTGTGTGTGTGCTGTATGATGCGTATGATCACATCCACACTCACTACAACCCACATTGGCATACTGAAGCATGCTGTCTGATGTTAGACACCTTGCCATACCCTTTTCCCATATAACCTCCATATGACCCGTGTGGTGCATGTGATACCTGCACAGTAATGTGTTGTGGCAATCTCACTAGTGATGAGTTGTAATCCTGGCCCTGCCAAGTGTGTCAATGTGTGTGCATCCATGTGAGAGTGTGGCTGTTTTGATGCTGGCAGGGACAGGCACATGTACTTCACCTACCGTATAACTACCATATCCCTTTTGCAGATGTCACTCACTATCACATATATATTCTGAGAGCTCCACAACAGGTAACCTATGTGGTGCATCCAATAACTGCATAGAACTGTGATAGCACTACATAGTCATCAGGGGTTTGATACCCTGTGCTGGTAGGTGTGTGACACAAACATGCTTAAGTTTTACTCTTCCAACCCTCACTGACTTGTCTTTGCCTCTGTTTGCCTCTCTCACTCCCTCACTGGTGGACGTGGAGACCTACACCTGCTTTGCTTAGGCAGCAGCATGTGTATTTTAGGTAATGCTCATGATCAGCTGATGGCCTCTGCAGGAATTGCAGCCCTCCTCTAGCTGACTGCATGTGGAACAGCTGTGGTGACATTCCCATAGCCAATTGCAGGGAAACATACTCCAATATCTAGGAATATCATGTTGGTGTTGGGCCTTTTCATTCACTGTGAGCAGGAACTCGATCTGTTGTTTGGCAAAGAGCATCTCAGATGGATTGGGGATTTACCTCTGACAACATACACTGTGGAAACAGGCCAGCACACAGGAGGGGGATGTGCCTGATCTGACTACAGACTGTAAGTACTGCTATACTGCATTCGGAGTAATGTTGGTTTAACAGAGTGTGTGTGGATATGGCTGTCTTACATGTATTAATACCTGCCATGTCAGTTCTATGTTTATGAGGACTCCTCATCTGTAGGGTCATCTGCAAACTATGCAGTGTGTGGTGCTTTTGTTTTCATGTGTTACCCACAGAGCATGTATCTGTGAACTGCAGAAGGTAGTGTGAGGACTGCAGTCTGTAGATGGTGAAAGCCGTGACAGTTACTGACTTCATATCCCTCATAGGACATATGTTGCGAAAAACTCTGTTACAACAGTAAATGCATGATGTTATCACAGCAACATGTCAATATTGGCCCTGTGGATGTTCTTCCAGCAACAACTGTGTCAACCTTTGTACATATGTCATGCATTAAGAGGTGCATATGTGCTGTACACCATGATTAGTGTCATCATATCTGATAACAAGCCAGTGAAATATCAGACTGCTACACGTTATGTACAGTAGGGGTTATATTTGATGACATAACCTGGACATTCTGTGGTTGTTTGTACAGTACTGATGTCTGTGTACTTATGGTGAATGTCGACAGTGTGTGTATTTTTAATATGTACCTTGGCCTGTGTACAGACTGTGGTAGATGTCATCGTTCTAGGTCCCGTCCTATCTTTACTTGCTGCTCCACTGTATGTTACTATATAGGCTTACATGTTTGTAGGGCCATACACAAACATGTCCCATACCAGAGACAGGCATCGGGCCACACTGTGTAGCGGCCCAGTATATGTAGGGTTAGTGTGTGAGGTGCACATATGCGGATGGTGTTGGATAGATAGTCCATATACTGTAATATTATGCTAGCTTACCATATGTGGCTGTGGGTGTGTTCACATTGGTTGTGGTTATGCACTTTCACACAGGTGTATCTTACCCTATGCTGTGACATGCCTGTAGAGCCTGCTATATATGCAGGTACATGTGCATTCCCCCATAGGAGATGTAGGCCAGTGTTGAGCCAGTCTGCCTGTAGCCTGCACAGTGCTTTGTTACATGCTTAGCAGCTTAGTGTACTTACCCAGTGAGATGTCATGTCCAGATACTTGCCAGATGTACTGCTGCTGGGCCTCCCTTAACAGTCATGTATGTCAGACAGAGCGGTGGGATGCTGTACAGATGTATGTCAATATGTAGTGGGTAGTATGTGGCCATGGCACCTCTGTACCAGCAGTTATTATGTGTCAAGACAGACAGGGGTGTGTGAATGCATAACCTATGGGGGCAAATGTATACCAGATGTTATGTGTTATACCCATCTACATGGCTGTTAACATCCATATTGTCAGGCTTGGTCCACATGTTCTGCACTAAGGGGTTCTGTGTATACCTCTGGACTGTATAGAGTGTGTCAGAATGTCCACATATATTGGCCAATATCTCTGCTGTAGTCCACAGGAGCATTACGTGCTTGCAGCCGTACTGTACTATGATGTCCTTAGGATGTCTGTCAGTAGCCAATGGTGCACATGTGAAAAGCAGATGTGATCTCCCACACACACCATATCTGTGAAGACAATCCCTATTACAGTAGCAATCGTCTACTAATATATTTGCTATATATACCTGACATCCCCTAGCACTACGAAGTTGGGACTATAGGGGCTGAGGTAAGGCTACACCCCATGTTCAGGAGAGTTCCTATCAGAATGATGAGAAATCAAAATCTCGAACGTTCGGATGAGCAAAAACGCAGGTACTTGAAATCGATATTGTGAGATTGCGGTACAGTGAAGATCGGTAAATTTGCCCTTTCCTCACTGTAGTGCGATCTTGGAGTTGGAATATATTTTTAGGGGGGTGTAGGGGCGCAGCCCCCCACAATAACGATTAATATTACCTGTGTTTTTGCTCATCCGAGCATTCGAGATTTTGATTTTTCATCTATGTAATATAGACCCGTTCAGGACATATGGTGAATATATATGTACATATGATTATCCAGATATCTATATAGATAATTACACATGTATATATCGACATATATAGATGGGTGTGTATATGTACATAGATATGCCTATACACACCCAGATATATACATATACAGAGCATTATATGTCTACACATATACAGATAGTGATACATATGCACATATACGTATACCACGCTGACATTCCTGCCAGCAGTCCACTGCTGTTGTATCCCTCACACATACGGTGGGGTTGGGACCATATATGTGTGGGCTTCACCTACACAATACATGTGTGCCCATATGCACTCCAGAGGCCAGTGTATGTAACAATGGTATATGGCCCTGTATTATTGAGTCTGGGGGGGATGCACCATACATAACCTAGGCTGTTACAAAATGTGGGGGTATCTGGATGTACAGTACCGTACATTTCACCTATCTTGACATTACTTACATAAAGTGGGTTACTGCAGGCCTACTGCCTCCTGTCATACAGACTGTTCTGTTTGCCAGTGTGCCTGTGATGGTGTCAGTTATACCTTGTTATGTAACAGTTACATCGCATTTGGTCAACTGAAGTCTTTACCACCTAGTGATTGTGTACAGAATGTAGATAGAGGCTGCTGGACTATACACCTGCATCACTTACTGTTGATTGCGTGGCATCCTGTGGCCCAGTCTGTCTTCACTATTGTATGATTTGGAGGCCTTGGCCTGGACAGCAACAGTTGTGACCCTTTCCAGACTACTGTATTAGTATAAATGTTTCACAGTTGCATTACTCTGTTTATATGGATGTCAGTGTTTGAACAGTTATATGACATGGCATATAAAGCTGTAATAGTACACAAATAAAGGTTTTCCATTTCTGCAACCCTGTGTGTGATGTTTTATCCTATGACCTCTCTGTGGGTATATGTTGCAGGCACCAAATGTCATTTGTATGGGTGGATCATCCAGTTGTCAGGGTGTTAACTGTAGGCATAGTGGCTGTTCCATATTGTGTGCGCCTACTACATAAGTATCTTACTGTACATATCTCTGCATGTGTATGTGTAGTCACATGTATATCTATATATATGTATATGTATATCTATCTATCTATCTATATATATATATATATATATATATATATATATATATATATATAAATATGTGTGTGTGTGTGTGTGTGTATCTGTATCTGCATATATGTGTCTGTGTATATGTATCCTGGGGATGTTGATAGCTTCCACATTTTACATTTCCTATGGGAGCCAGACTGTAGTGCATGATATGTTACCAATACCATCCTGACATCATACAGGTGGGATGTAGTACTGTTAACATCTTGTGCCCATGTCGTTTCAAGACCTGGTTATGGTATCTGCAACACTTGGTAGTGTGTTGTAGAGTGGATGTGTTTGGCTGTGGGGGGATGGGTATTCCTATTCGTACAAGACGTATATCATTTGGGGCCTCTCAACCCCATTAACGGTGCATGTGGATACATATGATTTAGTTAATCTCCCATTGATATCTACACATGTATGTCCATATATACCTATATGGATATATATATCTGCTTACATATATATAAAACTATGTCCGTATATACCTACATAGATATATATCTGCTTTCATATATGTAACTTGCTATGTATATGTAGACATATAGGTGTAGACATATATATGTGTTGATGTAGGCATTCACATGAATATATGTTCATATATATATATATATATATATATATATATATGTCTACATATATAGATATGTTGTATCTGTTTAGATATTAATATATTTACACACACACATACATCTACATGTTGAACTGCATTCTCTGTACTGTTTAATGGTTGGGCTGGATGATATGTTTTTGAAATCTTCAGGGTTATGTATATCTAGCATGTCTTTGTGGTAAATCACTTTGTCTGTGGTGTGCTGGGTCCTGGGTTCGAACCTTGCAGAGGCTGTTTATTTTGTTACTATGAAAAACACGGGCTGTTGGATACAGAGTGAGTAAGGCACTTTAAAGCAGTTGTAAGTGGGTTTGCGCGGGGGTAAGCACTGCTAACTTCTGGTTACAGTTTCTTATACTCAGTTAGCTTCTAAATTGCTTAACCAGTGTAGGCATTGCTTACCTCCATGCAAACAGGCTTAGACCCGCTTACTGCTGCTTACAAGTGCTTACTCCTGATTACCCCCGCGCTAATTTCTTTAAAAGAAAAGAAAAAAAGGGTTGATAGGAAAGTAGTGAAAAAGGGGCACAAAGAGGGAAAGGCAGTAGGGAAAATAGCTAGGGATATGCAGGAAGGGTGTAGGGAAGGTCCATAGGTGCCCATTTCTTCTACAGCAACAGCTGTGCATATACACTGAATTTGGAGGTAGATTTGGACACTCAAACTCCTGGGAGAAGTGTGAGGGCAACAATAATAAGTTGTGATGCCAAATAGACTGGATTACATGTGTCCAGGGGATACATGTGTGAAATGGACAGCTATGTATGGTGCGAGATTTCTTTGTGGGAACAGATTGCTCTTTTTTTCAGGTGAGAGTGGGATGTTGGGGAAGTGTAGTAGGTATATTTGGTGAGATAGGCTGGGTAGGTAAACAGACGACACACAAGATACATACAGGGGCAGTATATGACACATGTGGGGGGTAAACACCTTGATGGGGTGGGGTGTTGGGATATCAGAAGCCCACAAGCCCCCTAGTGGTAACAGTGGGACTGAGGTCCCCACCCATGGGCAGTCACCACTGCACCTTCACAACCCCAAAGGTGGCTGTCCTGGGGGCTGAGCTGCAGAGCCAGGCTGGCTCTCTAATCTCGACACACGGCCCTCGAGTTGGCTTAGAAGATCAGCAAACTGCTCGTTGATCGCTCTACGCACCACAACCCCAACTTGGTGACAGGTGACAGGTGCCTGTCCGTGCCCACTCCCAGGGGGGCTGAGGACCATTCCCTGAGGCAGTTCCACCCGAAGGTGGCGCAGGACCAATGGACATGGAGGTCCAGGGTTGGGTCCCAGACATGCTCTTGCCCAGTGCCACAGCCAGCTGAGGTAGGACAGGTGGGTTCGCTGGGACCGGCCTTCCCAACCATGCTATAGTGTTTGGATTTCATCATCATATATGTGTTAGTAATAGTCAACACATTCCAGGGTTAGCTATAACAGCATGCATAGATATTCCCATTAACCCAGTTGCATAGCAAACAAAGCACATGCATATATGGGACTGCAGTGGTAGTAAGAACAGCATGCAGGAACGTTAATGGCACCATGCCAATAATGCTGGAATAATTCAATATGGCACATGCATGGGAACCATTAAAATATTTATCAAACAATTGGCCATTATCAGAGTCATTACATACCAGTTGGGGTGGGTATGTTGATTATTGTTGGAAATAAGGTGGGGGGGAGAAAGATGTCAATTAAATAGTAGTATATTCCTGTAGCCCACATTGCTTTCCTAGTCAGTGCTATCTGTACCTTACAAGTCTTACTACACTACCCTATAGCCTTATTTTGGACAATGATATGGCTGTTGTCATCATTACACATGAACTGGTTTTACCAGCAGTATGCACCTCTTACCTGGTATACCTGTGGAGGGAATGTTTGTTAACACTGACTAACTGTTTGTACACATACTCCCGGATTCTGGGTTGATGTTTTGCACTATGCTATCCAACTCTTTCTGCACAGACTCTGGCCATGTGTTGACCACATGCTGGTGTGTCTAGACATATCTAGAATATTGCCCTCTTCCACCTTTAGTGACCTGGCACACACATATACATGCTTTCCTACACAGTTATATTATGTAGCACAGTGTGGGTGACAGTGACCAGTGATACTTTATTATTCAGAGAAACTGCAACACTCACAATCCTGTACAATTCCAGGGTGGACAGTTCCAGTACAGGTTATATTGGTCTGTATTTCTCAGCACAGTGTTCATATCCAACGTACCTGTGGAAGCAATGTTTGTTAGCACTACCTGGCTGTTGCCACACAAAGTTCCAGATTACACATTAGTATTATGCACATACATCTCACTGTTTTACTTTGCACACTCTGGTCACAGCTTGACAATACGGGAGTGTAGATAGGACATGCGTGACATATTACTCTCCTAACAGTTTTGGGGGTTGCTACAGTGACAATCATTTGTATTCCCTGTTTGCTGGCTACACATCTGGCATCATCCCACAGACTTACCAGGGGGACAGGGATAGGCAGCAGATATGGGTACATATACTGGACATTCTGGCCTCATGTGTACAGTTGTAGGGTATGAATCTTTATGCAGTCTAATTCCACTCCCAGGATTCAGATCATGGCTGTGTCTGCTACAACTTAAACACTGTCCATCACAATTGTGTCTGCTTTATTGATATTGCTATATATCTCCAATCTGCTTTCTGTCTTATTAATCCCCTGTGCTTATGCATTCTGACCTTGCATAACAACACTTCTATACAGATTTTCTAGACAGTTATATGTTGTAGGACAGTGTGGGCAACAGTGATGTGTAATACCTCATTATTCAGAGCAACTGCATATCATTCTTGCATTTCTGGGCACAGTGTTGGTATCTGACAGACCTGTGGAAGGAATGTTTATTAGTACTACCTGAATGTTCCCACACACAGTACAAGGTTCCACATTACTATTATGCACATGTATCTCACTCTGTTACTGTACACACTCTGACCACAGCTTAACAAGTTGGGGTGTAAATGGGACATACATGGCTTCTTAGTCACATAAGATATTGGGGAGTTGCTAGTGTGCCAGGTTTGTTGTCATAGATGTGTGTCAATCAGTTGTATTTTCTGTTTGCTGCCTATACATCTGGGATCATCCCACTGATTCCCCAGGGAGACAGGTTGATAGGCAATAGATATGGGCCACTTTAATAGACATTCTGGACATATCTGTACAGCTGTGGGATATGATTCTGTATGCAGACTACTAGCACTGGCAGGATTTGAACTGTGGCTGTGTGTGCTAAAAAAACAACAGTTCATATATAAGTTGCATGTGCTATTTGTTTTTTGTTCTCTGCATTTTCCCTGTTTACTGTCTGTGTCTCTCAGTTATACTAAATGGCCTCTGGGGATTACACCTGTCATATACAGGCATTCCTACACATTCAATTTATGGTGCATGATGTGGGTAACAGGGTTAACACAACAATACTATTACATGATTGCAAATCTACATTACCATATGATACCAGAATATACACTTGCAGTCCAGCAGTTAGACCTGTTTTGTCAGGATATTACACTTTTATTGACATACAAACAATATGAGACTCTTCCTGCCATATTCTCTAGTGTATGCAGTATTTGCCTTGAACAATACAGGTTTTATACTAGCAATTAATTTACTACTACTTTTATTTTTATTTCCTATGACAGTAAAAGCATGAGTATTACTGACCTGCTTCACGTCACAACCTTGCCAGGCAGCTGATGTGAGCCTCCTGGTTCTCGGCCCACTCCATTGCAGCTGTGGGGGATGTAAGAGGAATATTGAGCCATACCTATCCATGCTATACCTGAGCTGGCAATTATTACACACATACTGGGGTGATACTTACACATGTCTGGAACATCCCCTGATGTTCTAGCCTCTTAGAGCCACTCCTCCAAGAGGTCCCTCTTCCACTGCTTCAGGTCGGCATAGTGGTGCCTGACATGCTCACCAGTTCGGGGTATGCCAGTGCACTGGTGAGGTCATGGGCGAGATGGTCCCAGGCCTCTGCCTTATATTGGGAGCCCTGGTACTGGCCCTGCAGCAGTCTCTGTGCATGGTCTTTAACTAGGAGTCCTGTCATGACCTTGGACTCCTGGATACACCAGTGCTGCACCCAGAAGCGCACTCCTTCTACCCTTACTGCCATAGTGCCTGCAAGGAAATGCTACAACCAGTTATGAGATGTATTCCCGCCTCTTGGGTTTAAGTAGGGCCGATTTCTTGCACTTTTCCATGATTGGCCAGTTTTGAAAGGGCTAAGCTATGGGCAAACCTGCTTACCTAAAATTGGCATTGTTTAAAGGGGTATACCACTGGGCACAAAGAGTTAGCTGGTCTACACATTGCTCACAACTCCTAAGCTGGCCTGTGTAGTGCTTAGTGTTGCTTACATTAGACCTTCATTATAATGCCTTTTTGGCATTGTGTTATTATTTATTACACCTTATATGTATGTCTGGTATCCCTGATTGATGTGTAGATATACTCTGTGGGGTCCTTGTGTTTTATTGGGGACTGCAACACTCTATTACAATTACACCTCACTTCTGGGCTTACTGCTGTACTCCACTTCACATATGTATGTTATGAGTTATCACACATATGACTTTATACTGATGCCTTTCACAGGTTCAGTTTGGTTATACTATGGTGAGGACTTGTTTGCTACTACCTCATTCTTCTGTACTTCTGTGATGGCTTGGTGGATAACTACTGGGACTATGGTGTATAGGGTCCTGGGTTTGAGACCCGTATGGCTGTTTATTTTGTTGATGGGCAGAACAAGGGTCGTTAGATACAGAGTGATTAAGGCACTTTTGAGCAGTTGTAAGTAGGTTTACGTGGGTTTGCGTGAGGGTAAGCAATGCTAACCTCCGGTTAATGATACATACAGAGAGTTAGCTTCTAAATTGCTTAACCTGTGTGCGCATTGCTTACCCCCGTGCAAATGGGCTTTAACTTGCTTACTACTGCTTAAATATGCTTATTACTGCTTATTGGTGCTTAAACTTGCTTACTGGTGCTTTATTCATTATGACACTGACACCTCACATGTGCATTTAATGCAGTACTTCAGTTCACAAATATATGTTATTTAGCTGGTTATGCAACAAAAATATTGGTCATAATGTGCTTTGCCATGGAAAATAGTATATGCTGCAGTGGGACTCAAACCAGGAATGTCTGCTCATAAGGCAAATGCTCTACCCACTACACTATTGCTACGCTGCTTTGTTTGCATATATCTTCCTTGTTATCCTCTTCAGTCATTTAAGCTGCATTAACTGTAGCTAAGCGATGGGCACACCCACACACCTACGGTTAGCTGTAATCAGATTTTTAAAGAAAATAAAGGGTTTTCTCATTTTATTTCTACATTCTGTTGCTGTTATACACAAGAGGGACTGTTGGTGGGGATATGCGGTCACCTGTGAGCGGTCTCGCTCATTGCATACCCCTTTCTGCTGTTCTACATTGTGAGGGAGTGTTTATTCTGAGAGTTCTGTTCTCAGACATGCCCCCTGTGCTCTTACATGCTCTGTGTAAGCCTAGGAGCTCGGGCAGCGTGCATCATTAATATGCATGGTGCTCTGCCGTCCTGCTCCTAAATGGTCGCTTCCATGCAGGACTAAGCTAGTCCTGCACGGAAGATTAGTAAATCCGGGGAATAGTCTGCTGTCTTGGGCTGCCATTATTAACCTTTCATCCTTTGGTTTCAACTCACCTCTCCGTAATCATTCCTGTATCAAATCCTGAACAGCATAAGGTTGCTCCAGGAGATCTCTATACTTGTCTCTATGTTTATGGCTTTTCTATATTTTTTCCTTCTCATCTGATCCTTCTTCTTATTTATATTCTTTCATTTTTTTTTTTTTTACGTTCAGTTTCTGTCTGATTTTTGTCTACTTCTGGTTTGATTTCTATTCCCGTTCACTTCCTTCAGAGCATGGAATATATAATCTTGGCATACACTGATGTTTATGTATCATTTGATAAGCATGAAGAATTGTTCTTGTTTTTCTGTCCAACTGATGCAATACCTTTTGGGGCCAGTCAATCACACCAAAGCTGTAAGCTCCAACAGGAAGAGCAAATTGGTTCATACCTCTCAGCTGTTCAGATTTTTGCCTCATATTTTAGTCTGTTCTTCATAAAATCTGTGTTTTTCTGACAAATCATTGAGGAATAAAGTAACTAAATAATGACAGCCATTTGAGTTTCAGACTTTGTATCCTTCAGGAAAAATGCATGTTAACACATCACATTTTATTTTTGCAGTTTTCAAAGTTTATAACAGCAGTACTTAAAATGTATCCTTATTTGTAAGCTTTCGTTCCTCCATTATTTTTGGCTTTGTCCAGATTTCTTTTACTAACAAGTTGAGAGGTATGACTGGTTTATAACTTGGACATTAACCCTAGGTGTCAATGTGGTTTTCAATATTAGTTTTAATCTTCTGAAGTATTCCTTTCTGAGTTTTATTCGCATCTGTTCATATTTTATTGCTGATCCTTTATCAATTCCCAAATATTTATACACTCTTTTCTGCTGAAGTTCTTTTATATCACATTCCTGTTCCAGATTGATATTTTCTTGGTACTGCAGCTTTCCTGCTTTAAACATTATTTTTGTACATTTATCAAACACAAATGTCATTCTTCTATCATCTGAGAAAGTTTTAACCAGTTGCAGTTGTGCTTTCAGCTCCTCAAAACACAGTTTTAAGTGAGCCACAAAAAGGAAATGCGATGTCTTTAAGCAATGTTATTTTCTGGGAGCCAAATGGTAACCAAGACCTAATCTGTTATGTAAACAGCTTAATGGGTTAAGGGCAATAGAAAACAACAGTGGTAACAAAGAATCACCACGGAATACTTCCCTCTGAATTTTTATCCCTGGGATAATAATTTGCCATTTGTTATGGATTAACTGCAAAGTGCTTTGCCACTGTTTTCTGGCCACAATGTAATTGATCAGTGCAGGATGTATCTTATACATCTGTAAGCAATCCTTTATCCATGAATGTGGGATGTTGTCATATACTTTTTTGTAATCTATCTTTGCCATACTTAGATTCCTCCATTTTTGCAGTTCTCTTTTATGGCTTTATTTAGCAACAAATGATCCTTTGTTCCATATGTCTTTCTTTTATTACCCTTTTGTTCTATTGCCATGATTGAGTTTTCTTCTAAATAACTATAAACACTGTCTGCATCACTTCCAGTATACAGTTTGTACATCACTGAAGGCAAGTTATTGGTCTATAGATTTCAGGATGGCTTACAGGTTCACTCTTAAGGAGGGGTATCATTTTTTCCAGTTGTTAACTAGGTTGGTGTCTTTTTGGACTGCTCATATAAGTATTTCTTACACAGGGCTAAATCTTTGTGTAAAGATGATAATACTTTTAGCCAGAAGTAAGGTATTGCATCTGGGCCTGACATTTTCCAATTAGGAGCTTTTCTTAATTTTCCTTTAATGTCTCTAGTCATTACTTCGTCTCATTTCATATCCTGTACTTCTGAACTCCTTACTATTTATTTTTCTATCCATTCAGTGTCTTTATGTTCCACAGAGTCTTCATAAATATTTCTCCAAAATGTGTCTTGTCTTCTTATTTTGGTGGTGTTTCTGTTCCATTTGCTTTGTTTCCCAGTTCTGTATAAAACAATTTTGGGTCATCAATGGATTTCTTTTATATTTATCTCTATATCTTCTAAGATGTTTCTGCCTGTGCTGCAGTGTTTTCCATAAAATTCCCACCTCACCATATTAAAGGCCTTCTGCTAATCAAGATATCTTTAGTTTATTATTTGCAATAGTGTATGATAGATCCTGGTCTGTCCTGCTACTGTGCGTGGCTTTTACCATATATATATTTTTCTAAGTGTTTTTATTGATCTGTTCCCTCTTTTATATTCTTCCATCTGTGGCACTTCCGTGGTAGCATTTGTTTTCTTTCTTTCCTTTCCCTTATTGCTATATTTTTGTGGTAAGACATAACCGGTTACTAATTTAGGTGAACAGTAATACATCATACTTACTCTCCAGTATATGATATTACATGTCAATGTGTTTGGTGGGATATGTGGGAGCCTCCAGCCACCCCCCCACCTTTTCCAATTCATTCTCATTTTTACTCTGCTCACTTTTTCCCCCTTGCCTTTATTGACTCAAGTCTCTATGTCTTTTTGCACTTGTTGTAGCCTTTTGTCACTAAGGTCCATATTTTCACAGTGTAGGTGGAGGGTTATTTGTAGAATCATTATCCTCACTGCATTAATTCTCCCAAGTGGTGTATAAGTCTTCTCCACTGCTGTCTGATTTCCCCTTGCTGTCATGGTCTTCTCAGATACTCCTCCATTTCTGAGTATTTCATTTACTGGGTCTTGGTATATGCCCTCTGTGCCTAGCTATGATCTTCTGCCATACCTACTTTTTTCTGCAGTGGTTTCCATAGAAATTCCCCCCTCACCACATTAAAGGCCTTCTGCTAGTCAAAGAGCAAAATCCTATATTTTCCTTCCTGCTTCTTTTCCTCCAGCGGGTCCCACCATTTTTTTTACCATCCTTTCTTCCTTTCATGCATTTTGTCCTGCTTATATTATTCTTGACAACACTTCATCCTGTCCTCCTGACAACATCTTTGCCAAAATGTTGATATCTCCATTAATTAAAGATATAGGCCAATAATTCAGCACTTCCCTCTTTCTCCTCCCCCTTTAGGAATCATGGCTATCCTGGACATGTTTAGCCTGAGTCCTGTATTCTCTTGTACTCCTCATCTAAGACCTTGCCCATTTCCTCCCCTCCCTGTTTGTATAACACAAGGGGAAATCCATTTGGCCTTGCAGCTTTCCTCTCCTTCACCGTGTATTTATTTTTGCTTATCTCATCCCTTATCACATCTGCATTAAGCGTGCCTCTTTGTTCATGTTGCAGTACATATCCCTCTGTGTTCTTTTCTCGGTTGCACTCAGAGACGCCTGTCCCTTCCTGTTATTTGTAACTCTCCCCGTGTTGTTCCTTGCTTCCACCTCATGCTCTTCCTATTGCTTTCTCTTCCTGCTGCATCATGTGATATGTGTTGCTCCCGTATTTGGATATCTTCCATTATCCTATTAGGTTTTCCTTCCATAACAGCCTAATGTACAACAATGTTTCTTGCAAAGGTGTATTCCCTCTCATTTAGACAACGTTCCCTCCATATGTCCAGCCACCCTCCCTGTTAGATTGCTTGGGCTAGTTATTGTCTCTTTCTGTTATATTCCCTCCTTCCATACAACCACTCTTTTTGCAGTTCTGTGGTGACATTGTAGTCTCCCTGCATTATCTCTATGCCAACTCTTCTTTTCTGTGCCTAGTTAGCAAAAACATCTTGTAGAATCCTTCTTCATCCTTGTTTGGTGCATATACATTTCCTAATGCCCAGCATGCACCTTCCAGCCTATCCTGCTAGATGATCCATCTACATATTCCACTTTTTGTCACTTTCTCTGAGATTTTCTGAAGCCCAGTATGAAATACAAATGCTACTTCCCTCTTTATCCCCCTGCCTTGCTGTCCATTTATTTTTAGGGAGTCATAACACTATATCTTCTCCCTGTCTCTGATTTTCAGTTTTGTTCCTTGTATTCCCTTCCCGTGTCCCTCACACTAATACATTGCTTGCAAACCCTGTACGAACATTACAGTCTTTTTATATTACAACATTCCCATTCATTGATCTCCCATCCCCTCTGTTGCTCACCAGTCTGGTTTGCCAGCTTCATTTCTTTGATACTCCAACATTTGTTGCAGTTTTCCAGCTATTTATAATGCTAATTATATACTGATGTTCCTTTATTCCACAGTTGTCGCTGGGTCGTTGTTTACTTTACCCTTCTTTTCCCCCCATAAATTCCTTGTTATGCTCCCCTGTTGTAGCATCAGCAATTATTACCTATTTTGTCTAAGACTTAGTCATTAAACTTATATTTACTGTTTGTTGTACATCAATAAACAGCTATGAAAAATATATTGCTTACCTTGAACACTTGCCCCTTTGCCCTCCTTAACTGCATTACCCATCATTGCCCCAAGAACTGATTTAGTTCAGCCTATTATTTATAAGTTTTGATGTTGTGTTCCCTGAGGCATGTTTCCCAAGATTAAGATCTGTTTCATTTAATACAGCCTTCCTGCACTGTCCACAGTCACTTGCCTTTCAGTATCCATTCCTTCCACTAATTTATTGAGTCTTTCTTTTTGTGATCAGTTTCAGTCATTCTGTAGTTCTCCCTTCCACCTCTTCAACTCTGCAATCCTTCATAAGTGCTTCTAATCAGTTTGTTTATTCCCTCATTTATCCCACAGTTCACCTGAGCCATCCAACGCACTGTCATCCAGTCTCCTTACAGCTCTCCTTTGTCTATCTCTGCCACTGCTTCTTTCTCTGTTTTTGTCTCTAAATCTCCTTAGGAAGGGGTTTCTTCTTCTATCCATTTGACATATCTCTTCCACTTGTTTCCCTCCTATATTCTTATCTCTTTTCTCATCTCCTTATGCTTGTATTTGTAATTTGCTTATTTCCTGCACATCTGTTTTACTGGCATGTGGCCCTTCAGCACTTCTGGTCTCATCTTCTTCCCTGAGGAGGTTTCAGCATCTGACATTGCACGTACTCCCAGTGTCTCTGCATCACCTTGCCTACATCTAAGGTTGCTTTCCCAGTCTATGACTGGCAAACATTTGAGATTTACTGCCTGGTTGTTTAGCTGCTTGTGATACCTTTGTTTAAAGGTTAGAACATCCTCTATACTGTGTAAAATTAGCCATCACTCTTCCTGCTGTACTTAATGTCAGGGCATTTCAACCATGAGCTGTTGTAGGCATTCTTAGTTCATTTGATACCTCCAGAATAGCATTCTTTCTGGTATAGAATGTCTCAGAGTAATCCTCATCTAGCTTAATGAGAATACATGCAAACAGGATAACAGTATTATTTCATTTTCAAAAGCAAAGAAATAGAAACATACCAAAACATGCCTTGGGCAGCTTAGTGCTACTGCTTGCCGATGCCCAATTCTGTGTAACCTCTCTATTACTATTTCTTGATTTCCGAGTATCACAAATCTCTCATGTAATAGCTGCTTAACAAATTACTCTAGTTCACTGTTGCTCACTTACTCCCTCTCGCTTTCTTGTATTCCAGTTATCCTGATGTTACTCCTTCTTGAGTGGTTTTCAAGATTACCCATCTTTTCAGCCTGCCTGTTTATTATGTCTGCTATGTTCTGTTTTCTGTGATTCTGCTCCTGCACCTGCAGCTCAGCTTTTATTCCTATTTTATCATCCTCCAGATCTTTCTTTCCTTGTAACCTTACCAGTTCTGTTTGTTGCTTTCCTATTGCTTGTTTCAAGGAGTTGGCATCATGGTCCACAGTGATTACCTTTTTAAACAAAATGCACAGTTGCTTCTCCTTATTTGCAGCTTTAAAGGCAGCCATCTGTTCATCTGTTTGTTCCTGCCCATTCATCTTTTGTTCCATGTTACTTTTTCTCTCGGGACTCATAGATTCATAGATTGTTACTAGACTAATGACCCAAGGGGGGGAATTTATAAGTCTAACCAATTTTTCTCAAAAAAATAAGGACATCCTGTATCCAAATAGGACATTGAGGGCCAGGTATTTATAGGCTAACTCTGTCCATAAGGGACAGGCTGCCAGACCTGGTGTAAATTTCCTATTCCTCATCCACTGGTCCAGGTTGAATCTTAAACTGGGTAATAGATGAACATATGTTCACATGGATGTGAAGCCTGTTCCATAGGAGGGGCATTCTCTGGAACACAGGCAGCCATCTTTGCTGGGATCTGTAGCACTCTGTCTCTACTTGCTGATAATTTCTGTGTAACATTTCTAATTATCATTTGTATAAGCCACAATCTGTCATTTCATGAAGTACTGTACTGTCTTAGCTTATTTCCAGCAAAAAAGCAATACAAATGTACAGTAACTGCAAAATCCCCCCTTAAGATGAAATTGCAGTGTCATCTTTGAAGTCATGGTGTGACATGAGTATTCATAATGTTTTTGCCCCCCTCCATGCAAACTGACACTCAGTGATTATTATCCAGTACCGGTCTTCACCCCCAAAGTTCAATTTTAGTGATCTCCAAGATCTCTCCTCCCAAATTCATGTTGAGTACTTCTTGTCCAGGATCACTCCTCCCACTTCACAAATTGATATTTAGCACTTAATGCCCTTCATCAACCACTCCCAGCTCTCTCATTTGCAATAAGTGTTTGTTATACATGGTCAGCCCTCTCAATTCCCAAATTCCTGTTTGGTCCACATTGTCCAGTGTCACCCCTGTCCATATCCTAATTCATTTTTAAGGCTTGTTCTCCAGAGTCACTTCTTCCCATCTACCAAATTTACATTCAGTCATTGCTATCTAGGGTCACCTCCTCACACTTCGTAAATTCATAGCGGGTGTTATTGTCCAGGATCACCCCATCCTACCACCCAAATTCATGTTCAGTGTTTGTTATACAGGTACAGCCTCCCACCTCCTAAATTAGCAATCAGTGCTTGATATCCAGACTCACACCATCAACCTCTTGAATTTATACGCATTGCTCATCCTTTAAAAGGAGTTAAAGTAGATATTATTGATACATAATACTCTATGGTCTGAGGTTTGTTCAGAATCAACTCTTACAGTCTTTAAGATTTTGGTATTATCCTCCTATTCTTATTGATTTTGACAGTTTACATATGCATGGAAAAACAAATTGTGATTATACTGGCTGTTTCAAGAGTTGTCAGACTTTATAGCAGAGAAGTTCTCTTAAGTCAAAGAAAAATCTTTGAGCCTCCCATAAATGTTAAACAGTTTCAGAAGGTCTCCACATACAACTAAGTGCACTTTACATTAAAATATCTGATGAGTATTTTTAACTGTGAATCATTCAGTTTAAAGAAGCAAACTTTCCATCACATATGTGCATGCACACAGACACATACAATAATTCATTTTGACTAATCCTATTACATTTTCTCTTTTAAGTTTCAATCTGATACAATTGTTGATTTTTTTTTGCTAGTTTGTTTTAGACTGCATCCGATCCAGTTATAAAAATAATGCCTAAAGGACGAAAAGCTTCTTAATAAGCAAAATGTTTAGACTTGGCAGGACATCCTGTAAAGCAGTACATGTTGGCCTGTTTGATCACCATGTATTGCTCCCATTTACTTGTTATAACGTCATTCTTTAATCATGCAAACAACATGCTACATCCCTTTTATATTGTTTCCATTCATAGTGCTAAAACTGTTGCAGCCAGAATCAGGGCCAGTCATACTTCTCAACTGTCCATATTTTTGCCTCATATTTTTGGTCTGTTCCTCATAAAATGTTTTCTGGCGAATCACTACTTTTGGGCAATTGTCCCACTATTATTTTAGGCCTTATTCAGATTGTTTTGCACTAAGTGGTTGAGAGGTATAGGACCAATGTAAAAAATAAGCAAGGAAACATTTTAGATATTGGTACTACTGACTTTAGAATGTTTCCAGAATAATGACTTGAATTAGCATACATTCATTCATGTAAAATAAAAACTGCAATTATTGTCATTACTTATGGACTTCAGTGCATGTAATCCATCTTTTCACAAAAAAAAAAGAAAAAGAAAGAAAAATTCTGGATTTTAGAACAGACAGAGTATAGCTGTGAAACAAAAGCAGGGGCAGTTGAGAGGTATTTATCCCATATACTTCCTGGTAATATAATTATGCCCAACCCACCTACAATTCACTTCTCCTATGTAACCTCTTTGTTGTAGCTAGTCCACCCACAGTATCAAACCATTTCAGTTATCAGCATTTAAATGAGCACAGAAAAGCTTTTTATCCTTTAACATTTCATTGTACTTATGCCTGTCATTAAAGTTCTCAGTTACTTATTTAGTTACAGTTTGGTAGATGGGTGAGTGGGCTGGTCTACTGACCCTTTTCAGCTATAACCTGGGTACAAGTACAGTAGAAGATGTCATACAAGTTTTTAGTGAGTACAATATCAATCAAGTGTAAAGTAATAATGTAAAAATAAATTTAATGGCACAAATTATGATTTATGTTACAAAATTTACATTATATACCTCTAAGAGGGAATTTCTTTTCATGAAGTATCAGGCTCTAATACTTGGAAGTTTTTATCCAGTGTCTGCCAAAAAGGTGCATTCTGACTGCTTTTGTAAATGCTAAGATTTTTTTTTATGTTTCCATAGTATTGCATGTTTTTATTTTGTTGGGTAATTAGTTACAATATGGCAGGATCCAATATAGCTTAAGGTTTTTCGCCAGCTGTAAGTATAACTATTGATTAAATGACACTGAGCACATTTTCTTGGCCACCTCTGAGAGTGATTTTGGTTTTGGTCCATTGTTTAAAGTGTTTTTTAAGGGATAGATGAATATTTATTAGGGTATTAGGTTCATAGGTTCATAGGTAGGTACTAGGCTATCTGACTGAGGGGATTTATAAGCCTAGCCAGAGTGTTTCGGCTTTCGCCTCCCCATTGATTAATTAACTGATCCTCTGTCAAGCAGAGCCAATGAAGTGATCCCAGGGGTGTATTTTCTGTTACCCATCCACTTGTCAAGGTTTCTCTTGAAGTGTGTTAGTGAGGGGCTCTGCCTGATGTAATTTGGAATTTTGTTCCAAAGCATGGGGAGTCTCTGTGACAGGAATCTATCCCTCCAGCATGTTCTATTTATTGTTGTGGTGAGGTTTAGCTCACTAAGAGCGCGTGGCTCGCAATGACTTGGATTTCTTTAGGTGGAGCATGTCCATCAATTCTGAGTTGGACATGGCTTTGTAAATCAGGCAGAGATCACCTCTGAGTAAGCGATATGCCACTGAGTACAGTCGAAGATTTTTCAGTCGGGCTACATAGGACATATGTTTGAGTCCAGTAATCCTCTTGGTGAGGTACTTTTGTGGTCTTTCCAGTTGTTGGAAGTGTCTTATGAGGTACAACCCAAATGGGGAATTGTAGTCTATGATGGGTCTAATGAGTGACGAGTAGAGGGGCACTATAACCTCTTTATTTCTAGATGCAAACCCTTTATTAATTAGATGGGCCACATAGAAGGATTTCCTAACTACTTTGGCAATATGATTGTCAAAGGAGAGATTACTATCTACCTGGGTCCCCAGATCTCTTATTTCCTCTTCTGTATTAAGGGGGTTGCCACCTATGTGGTAATTCGTGGGTGTTTTATTTTTCCCAAACGGGATGACTATGCATTTTTTGGCATTTAGCTTAGGTCCATGACTTTGACAGCAGGTGTCCGTCTCAGTAAGGCCCTTTTGGAGGATGTCCATGTCAGCTGTAGAGTCAATTATGGCTCCCAGTTTGCAGTCATCGATGAACTTGGTTAGCCATAGTCCTCCTGTGTTTGCCTGTACTTCTGAGAAGTATATGCTGAACAGTAGGGGTCACAGGATCGAGCCTTGTGGGACACCACTTGTGACTGGTTTAGAGTCGGACCTGGAGCCCGCTATTCTTACCGTGTGAGTTCTGTCTGTAAGCCAACTGGCAACCCATCTTGTTACGTAGGGGTTTATGTTCAGGCTGGTAAGTTTTTCTGTAATACCTGAGTAGGGAATGGTGTCGAAAGCCTTGACGAGGTCAAGGTAGGCTGTGTGAACCACCTTTCCCTCATCTATGGCCTTGGTGACTGTCTTGAAGAAGTCAACCAGGTTTAGTAGGCATGATCTGCCCTTAACAAAGCCGAACTGGGTCGGGTCAAGTGTTTGTAGGTTCCCAATTTCTTTGTTAATGAGTTTCATGATGATGCACTCCGTAGCCTTGCAGACCAGGCTATCAGGCTTATGGGGCGATAGTTACCAGGGTTAGTTGTGGCCCCTCCTTTGTGGAGAGGAATAACCGTTGCTGTGTGCTATTCTATGGGCATGTAGCCTGTGGAGGGGCTGAGGTTGAACAGCATGTTTAGGTGGGGAGTTAGTTCATTCTGTAGTTCATGCAAGACGCACCCCGGGACACCATCTGGTCCTACTGACGCTGTGTTTTTGGCTTTTGAAAGGGCTGTTTTCACCTGTGTGTCTGTGATTTTTGGAACACTAAACTTTTCTGGTATTGTTGTGGACCCTTTTGGAGGTGAGAGGGGGATGAAGTTTGCACTGAATCTATCTGCCAGGATGTTGGCAATATCAGTAGGTTCAGTATATTTTGTGCTATTTTGCACTAGCTCAGTGCATATCTGCGAGTTGCAACTTAGATTCGTAACATAGCTAAAGAAGGCTTTGTGGTTGTCTTATGAATCCTTGGCTATTTTTCTTTCGAAGTTAGCCTTGGATGATTTCATGAGGGACCTCAGTTTCTTACTAATCAGGGATGTCTTTTCTTCTTGGGATTTGCTTTTTTCCTGAACTAGTTTCCTCCTTCTACTGTATAGTCTGTTTATTGCAGGGGTACACCAAACTGGTTTCCTTCTCTTAGAGGAGTGAGTCCTGGTTTTGCTAGGGATGGCACAATCCATGCATCCTTGTAGGTGCTTATAGAGTGCATTTGTAAAGGTTTTTGCATCTTGGGCAGCATTATCCTTTAGCGTAGGGGCTGTGAAACTTACCATCTCTGTCTTAAGTAAGGTGAAGTTTGCTTTAGAAAAGTTTTTTACTGTGGTTTCCTTAGTTGGGGGTGGTGGTGGGGTGTGGACATCCATAGGTTCATAGGTAGGTACTAGGCTATCGGCCCTGGGGCCTATACAAGCCCAGCCAAAAAGGTAATCCAGAGTGATTAGTTTATGGGCTGATCTAACCAGTGATGGGTTGACCTCCGGTGTGGAAAACCTCTTGCCCATGTTGGTGATGACCAGGACCAATATGTTTTCACCTCTGGTAGGGGAGTTTACCAGCTGATCCAGGGCATTTGAGTTGATGAATTCCAGGAAGCGCTGGGCCTGGGAATTTGTTCTCGAGTAGTTTTCCCAGTGAATGGTAAAGTAATTGAAATCGCCCAATATCAGGGTATTTGGTAGGACCTTCATGTTTTCCAGTATCTCCAGAAAGGTGGAGTGGTGGTCCTGGGTCATGGTGGGTGATCTGTAGCAGGCCACAATTTGCATTGCAGATTTGCCCGATGTTAGTTGCACATGGATGATCTCAGAGGTATCATGCTGCGCCACTAACCTGGAGGTGTAGGTATCCTTGATGAATATGGATACACCCCCTCCTTTTGTGTTTCGGTCCATGTTCTGTGGCTGAAACGTGTGGTATGAGTTGTAGCCCAGTAGTGCTGGGGTGCTCTCTGAAGCCTTGAACCAGGTTTCAGTTACTGCACAGATGTCGACGTTCTCCATACTGAGGAGTGCTTTGAGCGTGTGCATTTTGAGATTTAAACTCCTGGCATTGAGTAGCATAACCCTCAGTTTTTTGTTAATTGTGATGTTTACGGAGGTGGGTTTGACTTTTGAGCCTTGCCTAAAAAGGGCACTATGGGGGCAGCAAGAGCCTTGACCAGTATTCGAAAGCCTAGGGGTGACAGGTGCAAGCCGTCTCTTGCAAAGCAACGTGGCTTGTCGAGCATGTTGTCCCAGGCTGACAGACACTGGATCCCCTTTGAATGACACCAGAAGCTTAGACAATTGTTGAAATTGATAATTTTTTCTTTATACTGAGGTATCATTCTTGGTGAGGGCAGGATGCTACTCAGGGTCAGGGTCATACCAGCCTGGGCTACATGATCAGAGAGCTCTTCCATGTCTCTTTTCATGTAGTCCAGGGAGGTACGTCTCAGGTCATTCACACCAACATGAACAATGACAGAGTCATATTTGTACTTGTTCTGGAGTGACCTGAGTGCTTGTATTATGTGGTGGATTCTGGCTCCTGACAGGCAGCTAACAGTAACCTTCTGCTTGTCCAGCCTAGTGAGTGGGATGTCAGTGTGCCTGACTATAGAATCACCTATTACTAGTGTGTTAGGTATGTTATTTCGCCTTAGGGGCTGTGGTTGTGCAGCACACTGATTTTGTGTTTTATGTGTTGTCTGGTTTGTGACGGGAAGTGCAGGTTGTTTGGGTGTCTGCTTTGGAGGTCTCTGATGCTTTTGCAGGTTTTTATTTAGAGCCTCTGAGTATGATTTTGTGTATTTTTTGCCACTGCTGTTTTAGTAGGTCTGTGTGAGGCTGGAGTTGTGGTGCAAGTGTTAACCTTCTCTTGACTGTCTTTTCCAGTCTTGGGTGGAGATAGCTTAGCTTCCAGTTTGGCTGTATAATTGCATCTCTCACATATGTTAGTGTTTTGTGGCATTGATCAAGAAAATGGTGCTACAGGTAATGGGGAGCAAATATTTATTTTTTGTTAGGATACAGTGATGACAATTAAGATTAACTAGGAGAACAAATCTGAGTATTTTATTTTCAGCAATGGTGCTCTCTAATGAATAGGTTCATAGATTAGTACTAGGCTAACTGCCCTTGCGAGCCATTTTAAGCCTAGCCAGTTATCCCTTGTGAGACTCAAACCCTGCAGCTTGTGTTTATAAGGCAAACAACTTAACCATTAGGCCACCCACCCTTGAGGGTGAAATATAATCAAGGGTAATACATATTCTGTCTTGGGTATAATCACAAGCGTGCAGATGCTGACAGCAGATGAGAGATATGATAACATAAATTTAGTTGTGCAGTTACTTTATTTGTGTAGTTCTCTATGTGAATATTAACGTTTAAAAGTGGGTCTACTGGCACTCCTACATATTTTTGCTGTGTGGCAGTGGGAATGACATTACCTTTGGTGTCTCTTATTGCTAATACAGACAGAATTGGCAGTTTCTTTGCTGTAGAGCACAACATAAAGTTAGTCTTATTTCTGTTAATAAGAATTTCATTTGTGTTAAGCCAGCTGCACAGTTTGGCGAACTTTGATTGCATGATGTATTGCAGGTATTGATGTATTTTACCAGCTTCTATTAAAAGAATATAATTTGTGTGCATAGTTATATTGTGTTTGGGCAGACCATGTTTAATCTCATTAATAAGAAGTGAAAATAAGAGTGGGCCGGGTACATTTTCTTGAGGCACTCCATTATTGAGTATACTCCTTCCAGAGAGAAGACCGTTGGAATAGATTTGAAAGGTCCTGTCCTGTAAGCAGTTTTTTAACCAAACAAAAGCACTATGCTCAAGGTAAAGTTTTTGCAATTTACTGAGAATAAGGCTTTGATTAACTGTTTTAATGGCACAAGTCAGGTCTATGAAGATGCCTGCAGCAATAAGGCCATCATTTATGTGGCTATAAACAGCATCTGTGGCAGAAACTAGGAATGTTACGGTACTAAAGAAATTATTTATTTGTCTTTATTGACCTAGAAAAGTCCAACTAGGCAAAATTCATTTTCACTGGAGGCCCAAAACCCTGTTGTTGGTCACAGAGTAGAATTCACTTATTTATGTGTTTAAACACTTCTTAATAAATTATTTTTTCAAATATTTTAGATATTGGGGATGTTTGAGATATGTTTTGTAATCTCTGGCTTGTGCTGGAGAGCAAACTTTTGGTATTGGAATAATGGTAACGTTTGAATGCAGGCAGAACAATACCTGTAGTTAGGAACAGGTTAAGTATAGCAATGAAGGGGGTGTGAAATATTTCAGCTGATAGTTATAATAATGTATGATGTAGTGTACTGAATTTATTCCTAGGTGTGTTTAGTTTAGAAAGTAGTGGCTTAGTTTGCCTGCTAGTTATGCATGTGAAGTGAAAAGTGGCTCAATATGAGGCAAGAGGGTAGAATTGACAAATACTGTTATTTGTTTCTTGTGGTAGTGGAGGGAGTGAGTTGATAATGTCTTTCATCGATACAATAAGATAGTTCATAAAGCCACATTGGGAGAGGTGCTTTGGGCTAGGATGTTAAGAAAGATGCTTAATTTCTTCCCAGAATAGTTTTGGTTTGGAAGAGAGGGAGTGTTAAGTGTCAGGCTTTAGCAGTGCTTGTGCCAGTTCTGGCAGATTTTTGTAATGTCAAGAAATGCTGATGTATGTTTTGGATTTCAGGTATTTCCCATTCTAGGCCTTCCAGGCCTTGTCTCTTTCTTGCACCTTTTGTATGAAGTTGTCTGTCAGCCAAGGACATTTTTGTCCTCCAAGCTGGCATCATGTCAATTGAATACGTTTTTGTGGATATTTGCAAGGATTTTTATAAAGCAGGATTCCCTGACATCTTTCTTAACAGCTCATTCATCTATGTGCTTCAGTTTTTTTTTTATTTATTTTACAGTTTGATAACCAGGTGGTTGAGGTAGTCAACTAAACATTTTCAGTCACAACCAGGGTACAAAAGTACAGTAACAAAAATCAGAATGCAAAAGTACCAAAAATGTGTAGCAAGTTATATTTTGCAATAAACAGTATGTAAATGCCTTTAGTTAGTACATAATATAACTACATAGGAATATCCATAAATACTGTTGCTCAAAATAAGATAAAATATAAACGTATACTGCATTTTGTTGTTACCACAAGTAGAGCTCAACTCCTACCTCCTACAGCTATACGGAGTAATGAATTTTTCTTGTAAAGCCTGAGAAAAGATGTTAGCCTGATTTATTAAATAAGATGTGGCTAAATGAATGTATTCCTCAACAAGGTGTTGGAAAAGATTGCATCATTTTTCTTTCGCTTGTGGAACAAGGCAGGTTAAAGAAGTTGCTTCTGAAAATGTGAATGACAGCATTTTTCTTGAGTTCACTTTCAACTGTGTGTGATCTAGAAGCAAACTGACAAGTTTAAATTCCTATACATGAAACTGTTGTGATTTTTCATAATAGATGCAGAACCAATGTTACTGTAACATCATGTGCTACATATATATATATTTATCAAAATGTCCACAGTTGCATGAAACAGAAATGTGTAGGCCTGCCAAATTCAAGCACATTAATAGATATCTAGCCATGCCTGTACGGAAGGAGCATAATTCTGAGTTTTGGTCTTATGTGCTATATGATCCATACATGAATAATTTGTTCAGCTGATTAGTGGCATGTGAAATAGTCCTAATTCTTAGAATTAATGCAGTCAGTGTAGATGTGTTTTCTGAATATGGTCTGCTTGACTGTGAACCAGTAAAGCTTAAATTAAATCTGAATGCTATTTCACATGCCTTAAGCACACTCAGGATGGTACGATTCTCTATGCTGTCCAAAGCAGAAACATAACTTAAACAATGCAAAGTATTTATAATATTAAAAGTGTGACTGAGATGGCTGTGTCCTGTGCTCCCATGGTTCAAGTAATTAAGAAAAATGGACAAATGAGAGCAGTAACAAACAAAAGTCAAAAGTTGCCCATAAAACACTATAAGTCCCAAGGAATAAAGATAACTCAATAATAATATACACCTGAAGAAGCTATGTGAAAGCGCTTGTGTTTCTGAATAAAGGCCTATTTTCATCAATTTATATTTTGTTTGGATTTTGGAGCCATGTCCCAGTATTTTTCTTCTAAATGAGAGCAGTGTTTGATCTGAAAATTCTCTGTGATGCAGTTGTAAGAGAAAGGTTTATTTTACCATTATAATCTATATTAGAAGACATAGCACTAAAGCTTGTTAATGCAGAAGTGTTTTTCACACTGGATGCTTCTTTTGGACAGAGAAAGTCAAAAGCTGACAACATTCATTACACCTATGGAAAGGCCCTGTTTCAAAAGGCTACCATTTGCTTTAACCTCAGCACTTGAAATCGTTCAGCATAAAATGGCTGACTTAGTCAAGGACTGGATGATTTTCTTGTTTGTGAAGACCCTCCACTGGACCAGTAATCAAGGATCCTCAATCCTCACCACTGGCAACAGTGGGGGACATTCACCGAGAGGATGACCTTTCTCCAGATCCCCAACAAGACTCCCCACTGGCACAGCTATAGAGTTGAGTCCTTCGCCAAGGTCCAAGCCAAGTCCTCCTACACTCGCTGTCCAAATAGCTCGCGCACACACACACACACACACACACACACACACACACACACACACACACACACACACACACACGCACACACTTTAAGATTTTGATTTGCACACACATACACACCTGGGAAAGGCTGGCACAGGTTTACTACCTATGACCCATTCTGCCCAGACTATAAGATAGTTTTCACTGCCACCAGAACCCTTCTGCCAGCTACCTTAAGGCTCTTAACAAAGGATGTCCAATCTTACTGTGTAATATTAATATTAATACAAATGGTAACTTGACCAAGAGCAAGGCTATTAAGAGTGGCCCACATAGTGTCACCAAATAAATATGCAACTACTGTCAATACTTAACTATCTCTACACATATCAGCCACAATGAAATGTTTAAATATATTTAATAATAAATAATAAAAGAACAAGACAATACTAAATATACATTCACAGTGACATAAGAGTCCAAATCCACAGGAAATATTTATTTATTTATTTATTGTCATTTGTTAACTGGATTATCCAACTGAGCCAGGGGCCCATTTTTAGTGGAAACCCGAGGAGAAAAGTTCCAGATACAAGTAACAATATCACAAAAATAATAATATTTGCAATGATATAGTCTCAAGTTGTTATACATTGAAAAATAAGAACCACTTTTTTATACAGTTGTTTTTAAGATTGCAGAAAGCAAGTACATAACATGAAATAAATTCAATATGCTAAAATATATACAGATAACAGCAAGAAACTCCATGTGCATCAGTATTTACAAGAACAGGGAGTAGGCATGAAGTAAAGGAAGTATTAGACAAGTAAGAAATAAGATACATGCTTAGAGTAAGGAAATAGAATTAGGAAGGGAGCAGTATAACATCAGGTAGGAGATTGACATGGACAGGACCAGGTCTTTAGGAGGTAGTTTTTAAGGGGAGGGGCATTCCACGAATAAGTGACAGAAAATTTATAGAGGGACTTGCCTGTATTTTTAGTAGGTTTGTAGATGTCTAGAAGATGTTTGTCAGATGTTCGAAGCCCGTCGCGGGTTATAGAGTGATACAATGTTTGAGATGGAGATACAGAAAGTGGAGTTATAGAGTATAGTGTGTGTAATGTGTAGTTGTAGAAGAAGAAGTTGTTTTTGAAATTCTGGCCATAATAAAGACTTAAGAGCGAGACAGTGGTGGGATTTATATGGTAGCTTGGAGGTGAATCTAGCTATTTTGTGGTAAGTTTTTTCTAATTCGGAGAGGAGAGATGACTGAAGGTTTGTAAGGACTGGGGCTGCATACAGAAGACAGGGTAAGAGAAGAGACATAGCAAGGGAGGGTTTGGTCGAGGGGGAGAGTAGTTTATGATTATGATACAGAAGCACAGGTTTTTGATAGCTTTTTTTTATGCACTGGTTGGTGTGCATGTCAAATTTTAGTTCGTCATTAATAGTTACACCAAGTAATTTAGTGTAGGGTTTGGGTGTGATGATAGTATTGTTAAGTGAAGTAATGGAGAAGGACTGTTTAATATGTACCATTGTTTTAGGAAGGAAAAGTAAAAGCTTAATTTTTTTTTAAATTCAATATTATTTGGTTTTTGGTGAGCCAGGTTTCAATGGAGGTGAAGGTGTATTGAGTACGGGCAAGGAGTTCTGTAATGCTGTGTGCTGTGGTGATAGGGGTGGAATCATCGGCATATTGTATGAGTGTAGAGAGTTTAGTAGCAGAGTGTAGTCTGTTTGTAAAGATATTGAACAAGAGCAGACCCAAGATAGAGCCTTGGGGAACGCCAGTGTTGACGGGTAGAAATGGGGAGGTGACAGATTGCCAGCATATAGATTGTTGTCTGTTAGATAAGTAACTAGAGAACCAATTTATAGAGGGGGTAGAGAGATGGAGATCAGAAAGTTTATATATCATTTTGTGGTGAGAGACTGTATTGAAGGCCTTGGAAAGATCAAGGAATAGACAGGAAACTAGGTGGTTATTATCATGGGCTTCTGCAACAGTTTGGGTGAATGAAAGTAGTGCAGTAGATGTGCTGTGGTGGGGGTCTAAATCCATGCTGGGTGGGTTTTAGAAGACAGTTGTCCAGCAAGTGTTTAAGTAGTTGGGTATGGACACATTTTTCAAGATTTTTAGGAAGTGGGGAGAGTATTGCAATGGGGCGATAGTTGGATGGCTCGGTGGAGTTACCACCTTTGTGGAGAGGGATTGTGAGGAAGGCTTTCCAAATGTTAAGGACAAGGGCTTATGTAATAGAGCAGTTTATGAGGGTAGAGACAGGGTAAGCAATAAATTTGCGGCAATTATAAGGAAGTGGGGGGGCATAATTTATTGACAAAGGGAGAGCAAGGATTGAGTTTATTCAGTTGTAATGTGATGAAAGCAGTGGGGAATGGTTGAAAGGAGAATGAAATGGGGGAAGAGGGACTGGGAGGTATGGATAAAGTAGAGGCTCTGGGACTTAGTTGAGTTAGCTTTTGAATTGTTTCTATGAAGTGTTTATTTAAAGGCGCAGCAGTCTCAGTGGCAGTATTGAGAGGGAAGGGGTTGGGGTTGGAGGTTTCCTAGGATAGAGAGTTTTGTTAACTGTAGACCAAAATTATTTGGGGTTGTCATGTGGCCTACCTTGGTTGGAGGTAAATAAAGTGTTTTTGTCTTTAATGACTAGTTTTTTACACAAGTTTCTAAGTTGTTTGTAATGCTGGAGTAGGGGAAGTGTTCTATTTTTATCCAAGTTTTCCAGGCAGCATCCCTCTGATGCATAACAGAGCGAGTTTGCTTAGTGAACCAGGGGGCACAGTTTGATTTTACTCTAAATTTTCTGGTTTGAGCCATGGAGTTCAGAATATCTAGGAATATTTTGTTGAAAGTGGTTACTGCATCATTAAGATGAAGGTTATGAAGGAAGGTCCAGCTGATGTTGGACAGTATAGAGTTGAACTTAGGGGGGTCAAATTGAGTTAGATTGCAAAATTCTCTGTAGTGGTGTTCTTTGGGAGAATGTTTGAAATTTCTATGAATATAGGTGAGTTAGGAAGAATGCCAGGGCTATGATAGAGACTAGGTTGGGAAGTATGGATCCAATCAATTATAGAGCCTGTATTAGAGTTTTTATTGGTTCTGGTAGGGAAGGATATAAGTTGGTGGAATCCAAATAGATTGAGGCTATGAGTTGGAGATGAGGAGGAAAGTGAAATCCAATCAATGTTGACGTCACCAAGTATAATAGTTTCATAGGGAATATGTTGGGTGAGCCAGGAGAGAAAGATTTCTAGAACAGGGATGTTGTCACCTGGGGTGATATATATGGATATGATGGCAAACTTTTTGTGAGGGTTGAGATGACAGTTTACAAATAGGATTTCTGCAGGAGCAAAGCTGGGTATAGGTATTTAAAATAACATTGCAGTACAGGCTCACACATATAAAGAAGAACACCTAAACTAAGCTTTACTATATTCCTGACTATATCTAGGAGAGTTATACTGTTCCCTGGAAACGTACTTCATTAGTGCATGGCAGATGTGGGGTGAATGGTTCTAGTTGCTAGGTCCAAGACAGAATACAGAATGCTGTGTCTCACTAAGAGACTTCTCAAAATAATATCTCAAATATTACTGCTGGGATAGCTTGCAGGATGACATCACTTCTTGTCATCTGACTTTTAGTTCCCAGGCCAAAACCCCCATTGCTAGAAGGTGGCAGCATTTAGCATCTGCCTGTAAAAATATACAGACAAGGGCTTTTCCTCTGATCTTTGGCAGATGCTGGAAGTCATAAAATAATCACATTCCATCATGCTTCAAAAGTAGCAGTTTTAGTTCAGTCCAAGTACAATACAGAAAGCTTCTTAATACAGACCTTGTATCTCTAGCTACATTGGAAACTTGAGAGATAACCTCTTTATTGCATCCTATAAAGTAATTTAATTTCAGATATTTTTCTAAAGTTTGCTGGACTGAGGTTAACCTCCTGCATTCCAGTTTCTACTGTTAAAATATATACATTTAAACAGTTACAATAGTGCATGTACATTTCTGTTCTCTTCCAGTAGGGCACACTGTGGTTACATTTCAAACAGCACTTTGCAAATACCTTTTCAACACACACATCTGTACAAGCAGTTTGATATACATATGACATGCAGCTCTAATACATTTGTAACACAAGCATCTTGTATAAATCATTTTGATATTCACCATTGACATATAATTATTTATAAAATTCCAGCTCGCTGTGCTAGCAGTATCTGCTTTTATCAGATTGCTGTTATGGAAGATATCCTAGTATATGGCCCAGACAAAGAAATACATGATTAGAGGTTAGAGGCAGTGCTGTAGACTATAAAAAATGCAGGTCTTAAGTTAAATTAAAACAAATGCTGTTTTAGTAAGACAGAGTTTCAGTCTTTTGGACATTACAAAAGTGCTAGTGGTATCAAATCAGATGTAAGTAAAGTCCGAGCAACAGCTGACTTACAAGATCCATCTTGAGTAACTTAGTTAAGACAAGCCCTAAGCATGATGCACTATGTGGGCAAGTTTTACATGACCTTTCAACAGTGCTTTGTCCTGTAACAGACCTATTAAAGAAAAATGTGCCATGGACCTCGTGATATGCTTAAACCCAAGTATTCCTCAAAGTTAAAGAAATGCTTACAACAGATCATGTGGTAGCATACTACAATCTCCCTACACAAAAAATAGTGAGTACAGATGCTAGTAGCTATGACCAAGGTGAGTTACTCCAAGTAACTGAACAAGAGTTACATCCTGTCCTCTACTGCTACCACACAGAAAACAAGGATGTCCACATGTTAAAAATAATGCCATATGAGTCTAGAAAACATGTGAAAAATTCTCCAGTACCTAATAGCATGTAAGAGTTTCCAGCTTCAGACTAATTTCAAACCACAAGTTCCACTGATGAATTTATATGACCTAGGCAAAGTGCTAGTGCATGGTACCAGAAACTGGTAATGAGGTTAAGAAGGTTCAATACTAGAGCAATACATGTGTCTAGAAAACAGCTTATTGCAGATGCTATCCAAAAATCCTAAACATGACCAACCTTTCTCAGGTATTGAACATGACATTGTAAAGCATAATGATGACAGGACCTCTAATTACTAAAATACTGGAGAAACTTTAAGCTTTTAAAAATGATCTAGAGATGATCTAGAGTTATGAGTTGTTATTCAGCTTGTGCATAATGGATGTCCAAAGTGTCAATCACAAATCAAATTGCTAATGTATAAATATTACACAGTCAGAGTGCGGTTATCAAGCCGTGATGGCTTATTGTTCTATAATCAATAACCAAGAGGAAAAAAACTGAAGTACACAAACACCAGTAATCCAAAAAAAAAAAAAAACTCCAGTTGCTTTCCAGGGTCAATAAAGGCCACCTTGTTCTAGTGTCACGTATGTTTATTTGAACATAAAACAAAAACAACACCACAAACTTTTTACTTTTTACATCAATGACTTAGCGCTTTCATTTCCTTAGTCCGGCAACATCATCAGAGTCAAAAACTTCTTCACAACATTTCATGTTTTTGGCCCAGTTTTTGTATATAACAGCCTTTATTCCCTTAGTATTTTGATTATAAGTTAAAACCATATAGATGTCTTCTGTTCCATTTTTTCTGTCGTTCACCCTTTCTCTTTGATTATTCTCCAATAATTCTACACCACTGTTTTTTCCACTCGTTAACAACGGTATATATTTTTTATTTCATCCCTTCCATACTTCCTCTTTTACACTTTCTATAATCTCTAACAGGTAACCCCTTTCTTGAAACAAAGTTTGTATATATTCTAAGTCAACCTTAATATCCTCTTTTTCAGATGTGATACGCACTGCTCTAATCATTTGGCCTTTAATAATATTGTGTTTTTGTTTTACCGGGTGATTACTACTATAATATAAATATGAATTTGAAAAACACTCTTTTCTATACAGTATGAACCTAAATTTCTTATTAGCATTGTCTTTCAAAATAGTAGTATCTAAAAAGTTAACATACTCCTCCCATACTTCATGTATAAATTCTAAGAACTCCATAGTTTGGTTAATATATCCAATACAATTTTCTGTTTCTTTAGGTCCCTTCCAAACCAAACAGATATCATCCAAAAATCTAACATACGCTTTAATATAATAATTATATCTTGAATTGAAAATAAAATGTTTTTCCCAGTATAACAACACAATATTGGCCACTATAGGGGCACATGCTGCACCCATCAGTATTTTGTCTTTCTGGTGGTATAATTCCCCTTGAAAATATAGAAAAAATATTTTTCAACACCAGTTCAGCATTTTCTAATATTAAATTGAAATCTCTTCGATCAGTAAAAATTAAAATTCTAGCCTCATTTCTTCCATCCACATCAAACCCATTTCATGCGGAATCACCAAGAAAAGGTCTTTGACAGCCACTGTAATAAATTTATATTCCATAGCATATGTTAATTGTCCCATTTTAGCGAGTAAATCCCATGAGACTATGAGGGTAAAATCTATAAAAAGGTTTTAGTTTTTTATCCACATATATTGCTAAAGGTTCAATTTTGGATCCTCCTGATAACACTATAGGCCTCATTGGTGGATCAATGGAGTTCTTGTGGGTTTTGGGAATGCTGAATAGGCTTGAAATAAATGGTTTTGGTACTCTCAAAAATTCATATAAAGTTCTATCTATTGTCCCTTGCAATAGATCATCCTCCAAAATTAAATCTATATTATGGTAGGCTATGTTAACCTCTTTTCTAGATACCCGATTGTATCTACCATCCATATTTAATATTTCCAGCATTTTCCCCATATATTTCCACTGTTGCATATTAACAACCCCACCTCCTTTATTGGGCTTCATTATTCTAATTTCTTTATTGTTATTAATTTCCTTAATGATGTTCCTTTCTTCCAAACTTATGTTGTTAGGATATCATTTTTTTTCTATTTCTATAATAGGCTTTAATATCATTACTCACAATAGCTTCAAAGTTGGCTAACTCTGGTACTTATGGTGGATTTATAATACTCTTCTTTTTCAATGGTTCATTAATCATACCACTCTTCTCAAAAATAGTAGCTAGATTCAAATTTCTGATAAACAGCTTTGTGTCCAGTAATGTATTTGCTAAAGTCCCTCTCCTTGTTGGAGTGAATTTAAAGCCCTTTGTAAAAAGTTTGAAATGTCTATCATCCAATTCTACATCTGTGTAATTGTAGATTCTAGAATTTTCCATCTCATAAATGGGCCCATTTTTTACCAATATTACCCTGTACGTTGTTTATTATACTTATCTCCCCTCCCAATGATTCCTGTATGAATACATTGATTGTGTTTGATTCCTTTGATTGTTCCAATATGGGGCCTGTTGTTGTTGACCCCTCCCTTGTCTCCCTAATCCCCTCAATGTCATCTGTGCATATGATGGCTGTACTGGTAGATTTCGTATTCTTTCCAATCTCCTTGGTAAATCTACTCGTAAAGGGGCTTCCCTATTATCATTCATTTGTTCCAATGTCATATCTATAAAACTATTGTGTATATTTCCGTCAAAATTCGGGTTTATTCTATTTCTATTGTTTGCCCTCACTGTATATGTCTTCCCGTCCCTGTAATCTTTTAAATCTCTTTCAAGTTTGCCAACCTTTCTTTTCCAATTATTTATTTCAAAATGTTCAACATCTTTAAATATATATGCATATTTTTTCTTTGTCTCTTCCACCCCAAAAAGTAAGTCTTTATGTATCTTATCATCCAATATTTTAATTTTACTTGACAATACCTGCAAACATTTTTCATTGTTTTTCACTATTAACTTAATAACATTTAATCCACATTCATGCAACACATTAACTAAATCTTTAAAAAAATTCTGTCTCTTCATATACATTATTGGGAAACCTGTTAAAACGTAGTCCCATTGGGACTAAACATTCACATAAAAAACTGTTGTCTGCCGTCAAACTTCTATATTTATAGATTTTTTTATTTAAGTGTTTTACACATACCTAAATACGTATCGTTGTACTGGGTAGGTGTTGGGTCCGACATAACAAAATATTTTCTATTTAACCAATTATGTAAATCCAGTTCTAAATAATGTCCCCATCCATTTATATGGTTCTCCTTGTCAGTCTCTGTTTGACGTTCTCTGCCATTCCCTCTACCATTAGCTGTTTCATCACCCTGAGCCACGTTCTGGTCATCCGTATCGTCGTCTCCTTGTTGTTCTACCGGAAATTATGTTACCACATTACAGTTTCCCTGGGAACAAGGAATGTTTTCTTCCTGGCTTTGCAAACCGATCTGTTCGCTCTCTTGTTTAGAGTGATAATTAATTAATAAGACATTGATGAAACAGCTAATGGTAGAGGGAATGTCCGAGAACGTCAGTATAAAAACTGGACCTTGTTTTCAGGGATGCCAAACTGGTTGAGAGTATTTTCTAAAAAATTTAAATTTGGATATAGAAAGAATTGAAATTTGAAAGAAATATTTGAAAAAGGACAGGACTGTAAAAGTAGGAGTAAGCTAGGTACATGTAAATGCGTCATATGTCTGCAGTGCCCCTTCGTATACAATCAAGAGTTTTTAGAATTAGAAAGTATTAATATGTTATTTTATCCAAAGGGATATTATAATTATCAGTCTAGGGGTATTATATATTTAGCAAATTGTATAACGTGGTTCATACTATATAGAAAAGATAGAACAGAGCCTGAAACAAAGAGTGTATGAACACATGTATGATATTAATAGAAAGAAAGAGACTAATGCCCTTTCTAGACACACTGTTATATGCTCTCAAGCTGATTTTACATTTTGGGTCATTGAGTAGGTTAAAATGAATGAAAGTGGTGGGGACTGGGAGGCCAAATTAGAGCTTAGAGAGCTAATTTGACAATTACAACTAGATGCTTGTAACCCACCGGGGCTCAATGACCATATTTCATTGTTGCCAGCTCTTAAAATTAGAGCTAATTATTATTAATAGTATTGTCAAGCTTTATACTTGTTTATTTATAGTTCATTGTATTTATATTAGTTCAACACAGTTTTATTGCTTAAGTGTATAGTTTTTGTGTAGGTTGATGTATATATTTTTGTAGGTTAGAAAAATGATCTAAGTAAAAATTTTAATAATTTTAAGAAAAAATGTTTTAATAATTTTTTAACAGTTGTTCTAAGAGATATGTATATATGTTTTACATAGGAGAATGTTGACATATTTGTAGTACTATTATTAACAATTATAGAGTTTTTGAAAAAAACAGGAAGTTAATTAATTACGACCAATGATGTAGGTGTTGGTTGTATTTAAATGGAATGTTGTGAAGGAGTTGTTGACACTGATGATGGTTCCGGACTAAGGAAATGAAAGTGCTAAGTCCATTGATGTAAAAAATAAAAGTTTGTGGTGTTGGTTTTTGTTTTATGTTCAAATAAACATACTTGACACTAGAATGAGGTGGCCTTTATTGACATTGGCAAGCAACTGGAGTTTTTTTTTTGGATTATTGTTCTAGAATGACAGAAGAGTTGTACCCCCAAATAAATGAAAAGTAGTACTTCAACAAATACACAAAGAAAAATCTGAAATGTTACCATGGTGACCACACATAAATCAAAACATTATCAAGCTAATGCTAAACTGTCAGTTCTTTATTATGTATAAACCACTGCAGAGGAGTGAATCATTAATGCCAATGTCATTACCACAAGGTCATTGGCAAAAGACACCTGCTGATTATGGGAGTTTGAGGGCCCAAACTACCTTTTTTTTTTGTTGTCTATGATTCCTGTGACCATGACACAAAATAATTCATGACTATGTTCTCAAGGTATTGTCTACCGACAGAATTGGTTACAAGCAGAGGTAGACAATTTATGTCCCACAAATTCCAAAAGTTTGTGACTCATTACCATTTCATTAATATTACATCAGGTCCTCACTATCCATAATCAAATGATGAAGATGAAAGCACAGGACAATCAGCCAAAAGATACTGACCGCAGATTCACATAAAGCTCTTATGGCATAGAGAGCCACTTCACATAGTGCAATTAGTTTGGAGCTAATGCTTGGAAGATTAATGCTGGCTGACATTCCAATGACTCAATAAAAACTCAAGCCAAGAGTTATACCATCCATCCATAACCCCCCTTTTCCCCATTTTTGCACATGGGGTTGGGGTGTCACATTAACAGTGATCATCATCTAGTGCCAGTGATTACTTCACTGGTTGGCTAGCCCTGCTGTAGTCATTCTTCCATACCACACACATGCACACACACACACACACACACACACACACACACATACACACACTCAGAATTATTTATTTATTGGCATTTTTTTACCCATACTATGCAGTTAAACATAATGCTAAAAAAAAAAAAAAAAAAAAAAAAAAAAAAAATTAAAGCCTCTTACAAAATGTTTTATGATTAACATCATTCTGCACAACAACTACATGTCCTGTAACCAGGTCAGGTTGTCCACTTAAGGTTATAGGGGAAGAAAAAGTGAGACACAACAACTGTAACAATGCAGAAAATCTCTGAATGGCATTCCCATATGGTGCAAACTAAACATGGTTCCATAGTTCATTGCAACAGACAACATATCCAACAGATCTCTGATGAGTGCCAACCAAAAAGCAGTGGTCCAGAGAGCCAACCAAACCAGACTGAGCAAATAATAGGCAGATTTGCCTCAACCAAATATTTAAGACAAGGGTGGAAGTCTGAGTTCAGACAATCATATTGATAGACCATATGCTGTTTGTCCAATGCAAGACTGTGACTGTTCCTTAGCCAGTTCCTGAGCCAGTTGACTCTGTTTTATCTAGTCTGTAGAAACTGTGGTGCATGTCAACAATAAGTCTCAAAGTTTTCCTTTTGAGGGTTCTTAAAACAATTCCAGTTCAAATAGTTCTCATGTTTCCAAATGTGAAAGAGTGATACCTACTCATCAGCGATATCAGTTGCATGACAAAGTCACTGGGACAGTTAAGTAAATATTAAATGTGTATTTCATATATTTTGTATATCATAGCATTGTATATTCAGTGCATTTATGCTTTCACAGGTTCAGTTCAGATTGTTAAATGTATGATGCAAGTAAATGCCTTTGCATACTTAGTGATACTGATAAAAACAGAATTTTCCTTGTAAACAGGGGAGATGGAATAAGTAGTTTAAAGCTACTAAAATGCTTGTATATACTGCCACTGCCATTTTGTCACAAATGTGTGGTGTAGTCCTTTTAAGACGTAATCTGTAGGCTCTCTGTTGAAATGCTCTGACTCAAAATAACAAGTCCTGACGTTAAAAAAGACTAAAAATACAAGAGAAGAGTGAATATTGAACATGACCCTTCTCCTTTAAACATCTTTTTTGCAAGGGAACCAGCCCCCTATACCCTCCAATATGGGGGCAAGCTCACCGCTTCCCTGAAATTATATATACAAACTCTGACATCACTATACATTGGGGAAAGTGAATATTCTGAGAAATGACAATCTCAGACTTGGTATATGTAAGTCTGTATTTTCAGCCATTCAGTCTCCACATCTTAGCACTTGGCAAAGTGGATCCTAAGATTTAAAAAGTTACCAAACTACACCATAATGCCTTGTGATTTCTGAACTGTATTCAGTTGGGTACGAGATTTTGAATTGTTTTTGCTGAGCTGCCGTGGTGTTTGTAATAACAGATGCCTGTTTGCTGAAACTAATGTTGAAGCTTGACATTTCTGATTCAACCAACAAAGCAGATTGGATGTTTAGTGCATAGCACACATACAACATATTGCTGAAAATCTCCATTGAAAGAGTAAAGAACTATCCTATTTAAAGGGGAATGCATTTGTCTCATTCTGCCAGGTGTAGCATTGTTTTTCAATGTGTAAAAAGTGTTCAGGCTTACTAAATGGCAAGTATTATATCCCACTTCCCAAGGGTGCCTTGCAGAAGTGTGGCTAAGATGTGGCAAAGAAGGTAGCCACCCAGGGCACAAGTTGTTAGGAGGTGTGATTGGCAGAAGCTGAATTGCCAGAAGTGCATTAATTTCTGTAACAGCATTTCTAAATGCTAGTCCAGAAATATTGTTTTTGTGGGCAGTACTGAAGAAAAGCATTTGCTTTAGTGCTTCATGTGTGATGTAACTTGTAGCAAACTGCTTTCTACAGATGTAGCAAGCAATTTGTTATAGTTTTGAAGCAGAAGACCCTTTTTTTGTGCTTTAAGTTGATGAGTGTTCAACATCAGATCTGGCACTAAGATCTTGGAAAGTGGTGAGGAGTGCCAGGTCAGATAATGAACCCCCTTTTTTTATTTCTTCTCTTAAACTTAAGAGTTTAGGTGCACCATCTCGGGGATCAGCAATGAGTGCTAGATGTACCAGCTATGGCTCTGGTGTCTAGCGTATGCAATATTTGGGAGGACTTCAGAGTTCATGAGGTATTTAATGTTGTTTCTTTAAAAAGTTACAAAGCTCGGAAAAATATTGCAAGTTTGCTCTTCTGAATATGTAGAGCATTGTAAATATTCATATGAATATTTAAAAAATACAGACCACAAACTAGTCTTCAAGAATTTGTGCAGTTTAAAGTTTAAATCCAGATCTGAGTGAAGACAGAATTGCATCATTTTGCTGAAATATTATTATACTGATTAAAAAACAGTTTAAAACCCTTTAACAATGAACATTACAAATAAGGTCCATATATAAACTTATTGCAGAGAACTGTATCTGCTAAACAATTAATTGTTGCATTCTTGCAGGCTTTAACTACACATATTTCTTAGTATAGTATGTATACCTCGCAGCATACATACCCAGAAATATGCACCTTGATGGATCATTTTTTCTAAAAGCTTTTCAATCGTTCACTGGTCAAAAACAGACACAAATTTCTATTATTTCATCTGTGATTTTTAACTCAGCTTAGTTGCCGCTTTTTATTGCTTGTGAATTGTAAAGATCACAGCCACTCTCTATTTATGTATTTGTACATACAATGAAGAAGAGGAGTAATTCAAAGCTAGTAGAATCAGTTTATAATCCCAGTGACCAAGAGATAGTGCATGAATGAATGATAGCCTAGCCAAGGGCAGAATCTGCATTCCTATCAGCAGTCCTAGCCTTAAATGGCAACACATTAATACAAAGGAAAACAGAGAAGTTCTATACAAGAGTGCAGGCAGACCCAAACAGTTGCACATGGCAACAGATTGTTCTTTGCTGTGTGCTAATTAAGCAGAACAGAAGCATAGTCACTTACAAGCACATTCTTCAAATATAAACGCAACATTGCCCTTCCAAAACATGAAAAACAAAAAAGCTTAAAAGAACACGTTCTGTTTGTATTTCCATACACATGTAGGTTGGGGTGGGGCAGACATCACACTTCGATAACTATAATGTGAAAAAAAAGACTCTAATCAAAAGGAATATTGAAACAAAAGTTTTAATACCTGACAAGAATACTATCATTTAGTTAATATATTAGAAATATTCTGTCATGTTCCTAAACTGAAATGTACTTTGTGGTTGGAGAAGCATTTCTCAAGTGCTAAAGGCTTTTGGAACAAGCTTCTGAAAGCTTATTTTGCATGCAAGGCTTGTGGGAGCATTTCTTAAACCACAAGATAGCATTTCTCATTTTTTTCATATATTGATTTTACTGTGGCTAACGTCTTTTAACAATATGGGACTGTCCCTAGGATAAGGAGGACAGCTGACAAAAACAAATCTCTACACTGTCTTCATAGAACTGGTCTATACAAGTAACAGTAAACATTCTGTATTGAAAAAGTCAAACACAATGACTGCCTAGTTTTTGCTAGTACTGCCAATAAAACAATCCAGCATCGTATTGTACAAGTAGTTTATTATAATGTTAAGATCATGCCAAAGGCATATACCTGAGGCTTAATTTTTAATAGTTAACAATAAATGTTCATGTAGGTGTTCGAGCATATTTTATTGCCATAATTAAACAATAGAATTCTGTAAAATAAGTACAGCGTAATGTTTTATGATGGGGTGGTAGCAGTGAAAACAGTTGGGAACATGGAGTGTTTGTTCCTCCATACACATATTCAAGAAATGCTGCAGTAAAGCACATCCCCAAAAAACACGAGACTGAGCAGACAAATGTAGCTGAACCTAACCTTGTTACAAGAAAAGATCAATCTTTCTCACCAAACTAGATAAAATATGTTACATTTATTAGAATGAAAAGCACAATATTTTGTCATAGGGCACACTCTTCTATCTATAACAATCCTAAAATTATTGTAAGATGCTACATCATTTCTAAGGACTGTACGAACAGTCATGTTGTGCATTTATGAACTGCAACGACTGAAAAATCAGCTCCAAACATTTCTCTCCAGTTGTTTAAAAGATTAGTGGAGTCAAAGAAAAAGCAGACCCTTCTCTTTAAAATACAGTTTTATTAACCAACCCTTTCCAAAATGATACTTTCAGCAAAAACCTAATCTGAACCTCAGTTTCCCTTTTCACCTGAATTAAATACCACTACCAATGTGGAAAGCTGTATTCAAAGTGAAACAAATCTCAAAGGTGCTTGGGAAAATGTTGGAATTTCACATGAGTTATGTTGTTGGTACATAATAAATGAGTCCAGCCATCAAAGCTAAGCAAAACTTGCCCAAATTAGAACTCCAGTTTTAATAATATAAGTCATATGTAGTTTTACATTCATGAAATATATTCTTATTATAAACTCTTTAACTCTATTCTTAGTATAAACTCATTAAATCTATTCCTAGTATAAACTCATTAAATCTGTTGATAGTATAGTGTTTAGACACAAGGCATATAGTTGTATAATTTACTTTGCAATAGAAACATAAAGTTATAGTCCTTCACAGATCCTCTTGTGGCTTCCAGTCAAATATCCAAAGAAGTCTCTGATTTAATTAGTTAGGTAGCAGTCCTAATTACTCCATATGGACCAATGGAATGCTTTTGTAAGAGATATATTCTCTGTGTTTGCCCCATTGCATATGACAACTGAGTTCTAGATGTTAGCTACAATGACATGTCTACAAGTGACAGATCATATTTCAGCTCACCTCTTAATGAGCATCCTAGTAGTTTCATAAGATGTTTCACTGCTCTCCCAACGTGAATAGGCTTCTCCCTTACAGCCTCAGCACAGAAAATGAACTCCACAATCCACATGCATTCACATAAATAAATAAATAAATAAAATCTGTAGATTTATTACCCAGTCATCTAAAAATGAACACCATGGTAAAACACAGAAAAAGCAAAATGTTGCCTGTTCAACCAAATATAGATCTTCTCCTACGATCCCAACTAGTCAGACTCCTAGGCAATCAGGCTTTCTCTCCCCTACTAGCTAAACTAATTTGACAACCTTCTTCTTACAGCCTCAGAAACCACAACCACTCTGCCACAAACACACTGCAACACCCCCTAACTAGACTCCACTGTAAAGATTGCTGTATATTATAATTGCATTTACTCTTTACATTTTGCTAGCTGATAATGGTATTTTACATATGTGTATTTTCATTAACGTCTTGCTATTTCTAACTGAAAATAATTCTGACCTTTTTTTGGATTTCCATTCTGGAACTGAAACTGGTCAGTTATCATCAGTACTCTATCCAGGTAAATAAATGTTAAATAAATAGATAAATAAAAAGCTCAGGTTGTATACGTTCTGCCAGTGATGGACACTGGTCAGTGCTTAGCCATTCTCCCAAAGAACATGGCACAGCTTATCTTTATCCCATCTGTGGTGGACATTACTCTGTGTGGGGCCATGTGGCTAGAGAAGAAGACTCAGGAACTCTTCTCGAGTGTCACTGTCCAACTGTTTACAAGCCCATATTATGATACTCTCACTCACATTTGGTTCTACCTGACTTTGTCGACAGCGCAGAAGAAGACCATCGACGAACTGAGCCCAGAAGAAGAGTGAAGAAGACGACAATGCAGAAGACCGACACGACGCATGACAACACCAACGCCGAGGGATGCGGCTACGGGGAAAAGGCTGTGAGTATGCGGTAGTGACGGACGTAGGGTGCGCAGGCAAGCAGGTGTGTGGTAAGGTCTGTGGGGATAGGGGTGGGTTAAGTGAGTTAGGTTTAGGAGCCATAGGGGGTTAAGGAGTTAGGTTAGGTAGGAAGGGATAGGGGGTGGGTTTGGGTTAAGTGAGTTAGGGTTGTGTGCAGTGTATGGGGTTTCGGTGTTTGTGTACCGGGGTTATTTCGTTTTCATGGTGTATGTGGTTTAGTGTTTATGGGTCAATGTGTAATATGTGGTGGATGTGATGTGGTGTGGTTGTTTGTGTGCTATGTCAGGTAGAACCTCACATTTATATCACACATTTTATTTATCGCTCATTTTCCCCGATTTTGATAAACTATATGAATGACTAACACATTCAACATACAGAAGATCAAAACAAAACATGAACAACTGCCAGTTCTATGGTACAGATGGACTGAGCCTTGACTATCCCCTTCGTAACCCTGGCTTGATTAACATACGCAAAACAAAAATAAAAACTGTTTAAAAACCAAAAAGCAAGAGATAAGGCTGAAATTAATCCAAGCGGGATGTATAAAAAACACACAGGTTTAATAAGCGCTTTCGGCGAGGTCAGTGCCTCCCCTTCTTCAGACAAAATACATTACAAACACAACGCCATTATACTAAAGTGCTCCTTATTCAATTGTTCAATTAATTATTTTTATTAAGGGAGCACTAACCTTGAAACAAACCCTTTACCAAATACATACATATACATACTTCAATACGCACTTTACGTAAAATCATTCCAACCTAAAAAAGTACATAAATAAGCACGTTGCATGTCATAATATCGATATAGTGCAATTAGTTAGTCACACTTATTTTAAACATAGCAGCTTACTTGAATATGAATTTGGATGCCAATCTTAAACGCTAACAAGCGTATACTAATACTAATACTATTGTTTTACTTCCCCTAAACATGCCTTGTCACTTATTTATATCAGACAATTCTATATTTATATGTTAACCATCATATAAAACCTATACTAAAAAGGCACATTAAATTAAATCTAATCTAAAGAATGGCTCAGTTATGTTAAAAAAGCAACTATAAACACCGTATGTGCCTTACCCTATATGTTAAATTTTAGTTTATGCTCGTAATATCTAACATTTAAAAATCTCGTTTTAAAAAAATCTATTGTCATATGGAAGCAACTTTATACCTAAATTCACTAGTTTAACAAAAAGTGAGTACAAAGAGTTCATTAACCCATATGCAATAATTTGATTCCACAATCGGTTGTTGTAACCCATATTTTTCATTACTACTTTGAATATAACTATAAACCTATAAAACTAACCCAGGTTTAAAAACCATGCTTTTACAGACGTAATGCTATTAATTTCAATATGCTTTTTATTGACACATATTCATTCAGCCCTGGTGGAATATGGGCTGTTGTCCTAATCTGCCACATTATTTAGTTTACCTCGAGCTTTAATTGCCACGGGCCACCTCTTATATCATATTGCTGTTGTTGGAGTATTATAAATTGAAATCTATGATTTGGATAGTCCACAATGTGTTTAGCTAGAGTGTTTGTTGTTTTTCTTCTATTAATACAATATTGATGTTCATAAATTCTTTGCTTTATTTTTCTTTCCGTTTTACCTATATAATATGATGAACAAAATTCACAGCATGCTGCATATACCACCCCTTTTGTTTCACAATTTAATCTACCATTAATATAATAGGTTGTTTCCCTTATGGTCACTTTATTACCCATTTTTATGTGTTTACATTGTTGACATGATCCGCGTTTGTGCATTCCACAGGTCTTATTGTGTTTGGTTTTCCTCTTAAGCAACGATTTTAAGTTTTGGCCTCTTCTATATGTTATTCTAGGCCTATTCCCCAAAACTTTATTTAAACAATTGTCTTCTGCAATGATAGACCAACTTTTATTGAAAATCTCCCGTATTCTTATATAGTCCAGTGAATATGTACATAAAAAGTTAAGCCTTAGATCGTGACCTACGTTGTGTGTGATTGATCGAATATGTTCTCCGAGCTATGGACACAACCATTTTGTAACAATGGTTTAAAATGCCCTGTAGTTCTTTTTGTGCTAACCTCATAGATAATACTATCCACAAGTCCTTCTGGATAGCCCCTTTTAATAAACATTGTTCTTAGGACTTCACATTCGCATCACAGCAAGAGGTTCTCCAGTTTGATCCTCGGCTGGGGTGCCTTCTGTGCGGAGTCTGCATGTCCTCCCTGTGGTCGCGTGGGTTTCCTCCGGGTGCTCCGGTTTCCTCCCACATCCTAAAGACATGCTGTAGGTGGATTGGACACTCTAAATTGGCCCTAGGTGTGAGTGCGTGCATGTGTGTGCCTTCTGTGGAAGTTTGGGCGCCGGGCTGGCAACTCGACACTGTAAAACTCCACTGCCAATCATGAGTGGACAGGCGATCCGCTGTGGCGACCCCTAACTGGGAAAAGCCGAAAGAAGAAGACTAATTTCTTAGGACTTCACATTGTTTAATGTAATCTAGTTCATCGGATACCATTCTCACTGCCCTTACCAGCTGTCCTTTTACCGCAGCTCTTTTATGATGGGGAGGGTGTTTCGAGAAAAAAGTTACCCTGAATTTTTGCTTGAAGAAATTTACCAAGGCTTTATGACCGTAAGGGGTCCTAAATTTCTTCCAGTCTTAGAAAACGGAATGCAAAAATTTTCTGTGTATCAAATGTCAGCATGAATGTTATTGATAAAGACAGTAGTTTGACCAGGAATCTGGTGTTTAAATACGCCCAGAATAGTAACACCATTTTGAACCTTGTTAAAACTAAACTTGGATTAATGATTTTGTGGGTGATGTTCTCTATGTTTACCTTTAAAAGCTGTAGCAACTTAAAAGAGAAAATTGAGAGGATTCCAACATCTAGTAACAATGCTTATAGGGGGTCTAAGGGATACTAGAAGATGTGGTGCTTGTAAGCCATGTACTTTTCACTTTCGGGGGAGGTGATTAACTCACCCAGTATTGGATATGTTTTTCGTTTCCATCAAAGATTTAACTGCAGTACCACTGGCGTTGTTTATTTAGCTTTTTGTGATGCTTATTTCTGTTTCTACATGGGGTAGACTGAACTTTCCCTTAGCAAGAGAATTTATGAACACCTCTATGATGTTAAGCATTGCAATGAAGCCAATGCACGGTACAGGCATAAGCTAACTTGTAGGGAAGGTAAACTTTTTTTTTTGTTAGAACAAATATCCCAGAACCCGAAGAGTGGCCCTTGGGGCACTTTGAATAGAAATAACTATTATGGCAGTTGCACTTAAATGCCATGACAGTCCTTGTTTAAACAATGCCATTTCCATTAATAGTGCATTGAAGTTAAGGGCTACCAAAGTGTGAAACGATTGTTGATCAAGTATTATGGGTGACCTCATCATTTATTTTTTTATTACTTGCACTTTTATGTTTTTTAATCCTAAAATAGTTTTTAACACTTGGATAAGTTTATTAATTAATGTTGAACGCTTGTGCCATTTATGAATTGTATAAATTACCTTATTTGGGACTAATTGCTATCAATTATTTTGTTTGCCATCTTTTATTATTTAAAAGGGGTGATTGTGCAACAATATGATAAGTTCTATTGAAGTTCAAGTTTTAGGATGAAAGCATTTAACTTTTGTTATTATTTCATGTTATTAAAGTTTTATATCACTCTGTTATTTCTGCTTCATTCCTGGGCCAGCCTCTGGCCAAGTTTTCTTTGGTTCTGGCCCTTTTGTTCTTGTCTGGTGCATCTTTTTTTTTAAACCTAATGTGTTGAATTTGTCAACAATGCCCAAGTGAGGTATTGTGTCAAATACCTTGGCCAGGTCAAGATAGAGTCTGAACTGTTTTGTTCTCATTCATTGCTTTGGTGACCTTCTCAAAGATGTCCGCCAGGCTGAGTAGACGTGACCTACCCTTGCCAAAACCAAATAAGGTTGGCTCCAGTGTCAGGAGGTTTCCTTTATCATTATTGATCATTTCCATAATAATTCTTTCCATGGTTTTGCATATGAGACTAATGAGACTTATGGGTCTGTAGTTTCCAGGGTTTGTAGATGGCCCACTTTTGTGCAGAGGGATGACTGTTGCTGTTCTCCATTCGTGAGACATGAAGCCTGTTTAAAGATTACAGTTAAAATAGCAGTTCCAGAGGGCCTGATAGGCCATGTTTCATGCTATTTAGAAGGCATCCTGGGTTATTGTCTAAACCCATTAATGCAGTGTTCTTGGCCTTAGAGAAATCATTATGAATCTGTTTCCTAGTGATAGTAGGGGTAGTTTTATTTGATGGTATTTTCTGAGTGAAGGTTGAGGGTGAGAGAGGGGTAAAGTTGGAGCTGAATTTACTGGCCAGTAGTTTTGCTATATCTTCTGGCTCAGTATAGGTGGCTCTATAGATTATAAGTGATACATAATGTTTGCAACTGGGAGTGTGTCAGCATGGTTTGTGATGTAAAATGCTTGCAACTAGGATTGTGTCGATGTGGTTTGTTTTCATTTGTATAAATGTATGATTGCTTATGTTGTAAGTGATAGTTTAATAAAGATGTTTCTTGTTTAAAGAAAGTGGCAGGAATTGAATAATGTATATAATGTTGCTTAGGCTATATGATATATATTTATATGATATATAGCAATATATGTGAAGCATAATGTTTGTTAATTTTAACTTGTTAATACAGTTTGATTACTTTTATATAAATGTGCCTATGTCAAAAGTGATAATTCAATAAAGGTGTTTAAAAAAATGAGCACTGCACATAGTTTTGTTTTGCTTTTGAAGTTGTGGACATAGCTAAAGAATGCGTTGTGTTTGTCATTGGCCTGGGAGGCCATGTTTATTTCAAATTTGGCTTTCATAGACTTAATTTATCCCCTGACTTGTTTGTTTAGTTTGATGAAACTGTTTTTATCCTGCTGGGTGCTGCATCTCCTAATTTTTGCCATGATTTTCTTCCTTCTGTTATACAGCCTACTGATGTGATTTACCACAGTGGCTTGCTTTTGAGTTAGCTTTGTAGTTCATCTGGGGGTACAGCTGCTTGCTATTAACATGCTTGTATAGGATTTCTTCAAACAGCATGTCTCTGAATTACCCTTAACTACTGTGTGTGCAAAACAGCACTTTCCTGCAGTAGTTAACACTGCTGGCCCATGAATCCCTTTGTACTTCTTAACTATAGCATTGGTGGTATAGTGGTGTGCATAGCTACCTTCTAAGCAGTTGACCCAGGTTTGATTCCCAGCCATTGTAGCCTGCACATTGAGGGGACTGGCATAATGATTAAGATTTACTTCACAGATACAAGGTACAAGGTTAAATTATAACCTCTGGTTATTGGCTAAGCCTGTAATAGCCTGCTGACTGATAGTGTCGTATTTACCTATGAACCTGCAGACATTAAAAACAGGAACAAAAGCCCTTAAAAAGTAGGTGCATTCAGGCAAAAATCGTGACATCTAATTAGCATAAAATTTGAATGCAAAGTAGCACGTAACTCTTCCTGTTTTTGCTAAGAATTTGGAATAATACTCACAAACATGTTTAACGTCTGCGGTGGAGCACTGGTAGCATTGTTGCCTCACAGCAAGAGGTTCTCCCGTTCGATTATCGGCTGGAGTACAGGGAGTGCCTTCTGTGTGGAGTCTGCATGTCCTCCCCGCAGTTGGGTGGGAGTTCGAAAGACATGCGTAAATGGGCATGCCTTTGTTGAACGTTGAACGGCGAGCTGGCACCTCGGCGTTCGTGAAAATCTACTGCCAATCAGTAGCGGACCGGAGTTCCACTGTGGCGACCCCTAACCGGGAAAAGCCGAAAGACAACAACAACAACTCACAAACATGTTTAGTAAAAAGAGAGTGACAAAAATTATGGAAAAGTAAGAGCACAATATCAAAGAGACAGCATAAAACCAGTACACCTGTATGAACTGTACTGCAAAATTCTACCACACAAGGTCGTTTGGTTTTGCTTCGCAAAAAGGGAAATGTAAGATATGTGTCTTCTTTCTTTAAATTATTGGTGCCACTAGTAAGTTAGTCATGTAAAGTGGTTTTCTGTGTGATAGACAGCATCAAAATTCATGTGTGATGACTGGGATTCAGAAAATTGTGTGAAGGGGTAAATCAAGCCTTAAAATAGGGACATAATTTCAAAAATAGGTACAGTACATGATGTGCATACCTCTTCCATAATGGGTGAACATAAGCTTGGCCTTCTTCCTTAACATAAACAGCCATGTTATTTTACACAGAAGAGCGATTCTACGATTCAGTTAACTCCATAAATGCTTTGCAGTAGACATTTCAGGTGGGGGAGTACATGGCTGATTAGCATTGACAACTCCTTCACAACGCCTCATTAGCATTTAACAGAGACAACCCACAATGATGATGCATATTTTCTCGCTAAAGTGGTAGAGCTGTCTTTGAACTGGACTTGGTTACCTTGAAGTGTACATGTAGTGTACACCCCAGTAACCTTTCTGAGTTTGGCCCATAACTTGCAAAGGATTTTTAGCTGGTATGCCTCTGTAATACACCTTACAGCTGTGATGAATACAGTGCTGAAGTTATGATGTTATTTAAAATCTTAAAAGAGAATGAATGCATTGCACCTTAAAGAGATGCAGTAGATGCTAAGAAAGAGTGTCATGTACTTTGTGCGGGGGGGGGGGGGTTATCAGGGAACTATTGAACTGCTTATTGGTCATGAATGTTGCTCCTATGGAAACTTTGCAATCTGTCTATTTCAGCATAGACACAATCAGGAAGGTAAATCTCAGGCTGAAATAACAAGGCAGAATAAGCAATCCATTACTTATAATATCTGAATATTATTAAGCAATTGTTTATAATGTTTCCATGTTATTTTAAAGTATGGTGTACTAAAAATAGCCTCAAATTAAATGTTAAAAAGTGTAGTATCACCATTTTTGTAGACAATCTCTCCTGTCATCATACTGTCTATACAACAGACCTCTACAAAATGAAAATGTAGTTAGGGAGTACTTTGGTTGATAGCTTTGTGTCTTTTGACCATCATGTTACAATGGTTGTCAGGAAATCCTTTAAATTTGTACAAATCATTGCCAAATGTATATTAACAAGATCTAAAGAGGTAATCAATCCCTTATACTCAACATTGATCAGGCTAATTATCTAGTACAATGACCTATTTGTAATGTATGCAATAGTAGAAGAGCTCTGCACGTACAGCAATGCAAACAGCCTTCATCAGTAGAATACCTTTACACAATGAAACTCATTCCTCCATAAATAGACCCATCCACCAATGAGAAGGACAGCCCCCCCCACACAAATTAACAACATCACTTCCTTCAATTAAATAATGATTTAAACAAATAAGTGATAGTAATTTAGGTTACACACAGGAAAAAAGTAAAGCACTATATATGATCATTTAGTCCGGGTGGGAAAAGCCCCACCCCAGCTTAATAATCCAAAATTTTTCTTTCTTTTTCAAAATGCTATGTCATCCATGCATGTTGTTTCTATTGCCAGCAATTCTATCAATTATTAAAAAATGAAAATCTGCATTGGTATGCGTCAAGCAGTGCCCATATAGAGCATTAGTATCACGTTTATTAAGTATGTCACTGCGGTGTTTTGACATATGTATTCTTAGTGGACGAGATGTCTGACCAACATAAAAGGCCGAACATTTACAGGTGACCAAATAGACAATCCAGTCAGTTCCACAATTCTGAAAAATTTTAATATCAAACACTTTACTAGTATTTTTGCTGGTAAATTGTTTAAGTTTACTCACATATCGGCATAAAGAGCAGTGTCCACAAGGGAAAAAGGTAGGGGGAGCTGCACAGCCACCATCAGTCACTACTTTTGGCAGGTGCACTATGCAAATGCATAATCATATGATGTAGAATTTAACAAACAGTGAGCATGCTGCATGCAATAGCAAGGTTATATGGAATCCCCCCCTCCCCAACTCATCTAGGCAGTGGAAATGGGATTTCATCAAGCCAAACACTCACTCATTGATTAACCATGTCTAGGACAGGGTAGAGTTAAAGCAATCCTCTATAGCTCCCTGTTGGTTACAGGCTGATTTCATTAGCCAAAATTCAAGTGGGTAGCCTAATGCCACTTGAAAAACATAACAGGGAGAGGACACATGAAGGTGGAGTGGCTGCTAAATGAAATCTTGATTAATATTTAGAGGAACAGTAATGGGAAACCAATTACATAGGGCACACTTTCCTGTCCATGTGATGTCCTACCATGCTGGAAGTGGTGGTAAAGTGAACTTGTGTACCTATGTGGGAATCACTTGTACTGCCACAATGCTGGGCCGATATGTTGGTGATACAGTTATGTGTGCTATAAGTTATTTGTTGGAAGTGATTCTTTAACATTTGCAGATGCTACCAGAGGAGGGTAGAACTCTGGAGATTGCAGTAGTTTCCCCTATAGTTCAGGCAAGAGAGTTACAGAAGCTCCAGTGATGACCTGAGTACATGGAAAATATTATATCTAAGTAAATATTTTATGGATTGCTACCCTGTAGTGTCATTCTCTGATAAGCAGCTGATGTAGGCAGTTTAAAATTCTGACTGTAGACTGAAGTTGAGAGCACATTAAGCAAGGTCCCTTAAAACCCATGCAGGTTGCTTAGGAATAACATATGCATGTTGCTTAGGAAGAAGATATATGCAGATCAGTGCTAGAGAGCCCTCTAGAACTGTAAGTCTGATACTGGCTCATATTGTAAAAGAGCACTCTAGAACTGTAAGTCTGACACTGGCTCATGTTGTAAAGAGCACTCTAGAACTGTAAGTCTGACAATGGCTCATATTGTAAAAGAACTGCTGTTAGCAGCAACAACCACAAGAAAGAAGTTATTTTTTAGATGGAAGATTAAAGTTTCTCATTAACCCTGAGCTTGTAAACACTGCATAAATGACAAGGGAACTCTTCCAAACAGCTGCTCTATTCCTTGATACTGCAGATATTTTGCATTCTGGTTTACATGGCTGAGCTGTAAATTTTATCTGAGCCCAAACTTTGAAAAGACATAATTAACAGGATAATTTGGACAGTGCAAGTGCTTTTGTAATCTGTTTTGTGGTTTTCCTTGTATTTTCTAGATTCATCACATTTTAAACGTAATAGTTTAAAGTCTGTCTAACCAAATGAATATTAACAACTTACTATGAGTCTCCCAAGTGTATTCCAATATACTCACTGTATTATTCAGTAGTGGTTCTTTCCATGTATAGGTAGTCTGTTTTGTTAGTGGAGGCAGTTACAACGAGGCTAATAGAGGAATCAAAATGCAATTGGATCAGGCCTGTAGTGTTAGTCCCAAAACTTAATGAAACAATCAAGGTTCTGTAATGATTTTAAGAATTTGAACAGCATTTCAAAATTTGACAGCTGTCCAATGCCTACAGTTGATGAACAAAGAAAAAGGTTTAGGATGCAAGATTTTTACCACATTAGATCTAATAAAAGGATACTGAAGCCAAAGAAAATATATTTTTATAGTACCAGAGGGCCTATTCCAGTACAATGCCCTTCTGTTCAGTTTACATGCCCCACCTTCAACCTTTCCAGCATTAATTGACAGAGATTGCTGAATTTTCTTTGCTTTTGTAAAGTTGTCACATTTGTGCTTGGCTCATTTCTGTAGAGTTTCACAAAGCTTGGTGACCATGCTATTGAAATACTGTGCATTGGTTCACCTCCAGCTTTATTATACGCGTAATAAATATTTTTTTTGCTGTTTTGCACTTGATTTTCTGCATTATTAAGTGTTAAACTGATAGTTATGCTCAGTTTCTGTATATTGAAGTTTATATTTTGCCTAATATCAGCAATTTATTTGGTTATTTTTTGTGATCTAGCTGAGAAAGCATTGATTTGTACTCTAGTGTCAGTAGAGGGGATCTGAACAATTTCTTTGCTTGAGATTGCTTAAAGAACTCAAGAGAGTGCTGTTTTGTCCTTGGCCAGAGTGTCATTTGAATTGTTTTATATTTTCTTTGTTTTTACAAAGTAATCAGTCTGTGCAATGCTTGGCTCATTTCCACAGAGATTCTCAACAATCGGTGACTACACAATCAAACTACTGTATAAGCTTCATTACAAACCTAGTAAGTACTTTTTTGTTGCTTTGCACTTGATTTCTATACTGCAAAGTATTTATCTGATAGTTCTACTTAGTTTTACTACATTGAGAGGTTTATTTTTCCTTATATCTGTACTTGAATCTTATTTTACCTCTAAAAACAACCAGCTGAAATTTCTTGAATACTTAGTTGCTTGATGAGGCCCTGGTTTACTCGCACAGGAGCATTGATCCATGAGTTTAGACATAGACTGAAGTTTTCATCCAGATAGCTCCTAAACAAATCCTTCATAAACTCCTTAGGTACCACTCCCCTTGCAGCCCACACAATAAATACCTGGAACTATGTCCTACTCTCTGCAGCCAGCTTGATATAAATGGACATCCTGAGACAATGTAGCAATCATAGGTTCATAGGTTCATACTAGGCTATCTGCCCTAGGGCATTTATAAGCCTAGCCAGAGTATGTTTGGCTTTCACCATCCATTTTAAATGAATTTTGCTATGCCCTTTTTCGAGGTTAGTATACTGTGCCTCTGTCTAACAGTGACACAGAAGTGATACCCGAGGTAAACATACGATCTCCCATCCACTCATCAAGATTCCTCTTGAAGAGAGTCAATAAGGGACTCTGCCTAACCTGGACTGGGATTTTATTCCAGAGTGAAGGGAGCCTCTGGGTTATGAATCTGTCCCTCCAGCATGTCCTATTTATTTCAGTGCTGAGGTTCAAGTCTCTCGAGCGCGTAGCTCAATGGGATTTGGATTTTCTGAGGTGCAGCATGTCCATTAATCGTCTCATGTTTATTGATAAACCCCTAATCCTTAACCAATCTGATACAGTATGTCAGAGGAGTAGTTATACAATGTCACTGGAGGCAAGACTCACATACAGACGCTACATACCCCAAACAGGTTGTCAACAACACAAAACACCGGACTTTACCTACCACACACATTATAGACCAAAGACATAGACACATATGATGAGGCTCTTAAAACTAATCTACCTAAACCTCAAAGGCCTCACAAAATCAAAAATGCCATCAGGAACGTCACAAACACTCAATTCATGCAGTGCTTAGTAACATAGCTAGGGCAAGCAGAAGACAATGACTACCCTCGATGCAAAGTGTTGGGGTGCAATTGGCAAATCCCAATCACTCTTTAATGCATACAAGCTTTTAAAAGCTGGTATTGCATTTGTGGTCATACCTGAACGCTATAGCTCTCTATATGTAGTCTAAACTATAGCAACAGTTTGCTTCTGTTTAACTGAATGCTGAAAGCTCTAGTGCTCTATGCATTGTATAAAGTGTAGCAACTGCTTGCTCCAGTTTAAAAGACAAAAAAAAAATGTTTCTTTTTTTTAGCTAAGACTTGAGCACTGTAGTACTCCATGCAGGGTATAAAGTGTAGCAAACAGTTTACTACAGTTTAAAAGATATATTTTGTCTTTTTTAAACTAAGACCTGAGCATTATTGGCTGGGTTAGGAGGGAGGTGCCATGTAGAAGAAGTGGACTTTTGTTTCTTGCTCTCCAGTTAAAGAGCTGGAGAGGGGATTGGGTTGTTTTGCAGAGTCCTTTTTCTTCAGAGATAAGAGTGCACTATTTTGTTGCCCCAGTACAGAGCACTGGTTGAGCCAGGTATGCTTCTGGCAACACCCACAATGAAACATGCACCTATAATTCATGGTGTCTCAAATCAAAACCCCATAAGGGAAACCTCCATCCAATCTAACATCCTAGTCCTAGGAGACTCCATTGTCAGACATACTGAAGCACCACTCACCAAGCTGAGCAAGGAGAGGGTGATGGACAGTTGCCTGTCAGGGTCCAGAGTTTGGCACATAATGCACACACTCAGGTCCTTGCATCACAAGTACACATATGACACAGTAATCGTACATGTGGAAGTAAATGACTTGAGACATACCTCTCTGAGATATATAAAGAGAGATATGATAGAGCTTACTGAATGTGTGTCCAAGGCAGGTATGAACCTAGCCCTGAGCAGCATTTAAACTTCACCTATAATGTTTCCACAATATGAACAAATGATAATTGACTTCAACAATTGGTTTAACTCCTGGTGTCATTCAAATGAGGTAAAATATGTATCTGCCTGGAAGACATGATAGGTAGTTCAAATTGTTTTTCCAGATATGGCCTGCACCTCTCTCCACAAGGCTTTTGCATACTGGTAAAAACCTTATCTACCCCATAATGCATTTTTTAGGCAAAGTCAGTCTTCCAATATAACAAAAAAAATTCAGATAACATGTAGGCACTGCTGTTTAACTCTAGGAATATTAACATAAACTGCACCCCTTACAGGCACTCCTGACACTAGAATGCAGCGATGTATGACTTGTCATGGAGACCTGGTTCAAGAATACTGAAAGCACCCTATTAGTGCAAGGTTTTAATGCCTACTTTGTATTCAGTCCCTCAACACTAGATGAAAGCACTAAAGGCAGAGGGGTCTTTATATTTGTAACACAAGCAAAAAAAAAATTCCTCCAGACTCACTAGACAGGATAAGACTTGGAGCTTCTCCATGTCCAACTTAACCATTAACAAACCCCCACATCAAATCTTTGCGAACTGCAGGACCCCTCTGTATGTCCACCTTGGCCCATGCCTCCTACCTGACTAGACTGGAAGCCCTTAGTATCCAGCTAAACACCATTCTTCTTGGGAACTCAACTATCCCACCATCAACTGGGAAACTTACACATCCCCAAACATATGCCCAGAGGGGCAAAAATATCATGGACTTGGTTTTCAACAATGTGAGACAGCACTGTTCCCTACTAGCGACAACATCCTTGCTAGTTAAATTGGACCATAAATCAGTCAAATTCACCATAAGACTGAATCCAGAAGCATCCTCCAATAACTTAGCATTCAGAGATTATGCTAAAAATGAGTAGTGACCTGGCTAAGTTCAATGTTTCCTCCACTTGGATGACCTCTCTACAAACGTGAATTCTATGCACGTGTAAATAACTGCATAGAAGCATCTGTCCCCTTCAAAATAAATAAAATGCCAAATTTAAAAATAAACCCTTGTGATGGAACTTACATATAATCAGGCTCTGTAATAAAAGAAAAAAAATGCTCATTGCATGTAAAAATAACTGTAATTTTCCAACTGCCAAAAAATGCACTTACCAAATTTAACAGGGAACTCTGGTCTCTGATCATGTCAAGCAAAGCTAGACATGTGGTAAAAATAGCCTCCCAGGCAAAAAGATATGCATGATAGGTTCATAGGTTCATAGGTAGGTACTAGGCTATCGGCCCTAGGGCCTATACAAGCCCAGCCAAAAAGGTACCCTGGCTTTTGCCACCCAAGAAAATTATTTTCCTGTGCCCCTGTCGAGCAGAGCCACAGAAGGGATCCCTGGGGTGAATTTCCTATTTACATCCAATCATCAAGATTTTTCTTCAAGAGTGCTAATGTGGAGCTTTGTTTGATATAGACAGGTAGTTTGTTCCAGAGTATGGCAAGTCTCTGGGACAGGAATCTATCCCTCCGGCATGTTCTGTTTATTGTGGTGACAAGGTTTAGGTCCCTAGAGCATGTAGCTCGAAGGGATTGGGATTTCTTTAAGTGGAGCATGTCCAACAGCTCTGGGTTTGACATAGATTTGTATGTTAGGCAGAGATCACCTCTGAGTAGGCAATTTGCGACAGAGTAAAGCTGGAGTTTTTTGAGACTGTCTGCATAGGGCATATGTTTGAGGCCGGTAATCCTCTTTGTGAGGTATTTCTGTGGCCTTTCCAGTTGTTGTAGATGTCTTGTGAGGTACATACCAAAAGGGGCATTGTACTCTATAATGGGTCTAATGAGTGATGAGTAGAGGGAAACAGTGACCTCTTTTTTTCTGGATGAGAAAGCTTTTCTGATGAGGTGTGCCATGTAGAAGGATTTCCTGACTACTGTGGCGATGTGATTATCAAAGGAAAGACTACTGTCCACCTGTGTCCCAAGGTCTCTTATCACACTTTTGGTATTAAGTATACTACTGCCTATGTTGTAGTTCATGGGTACAGAGTTTTTACCAAAGTGGATGACAATTAACTTTTTGGCATTGAGCTTGAGGCCATGGCTTTGACACCAGGCATCTGTCTCAGTGAGGCCTTTTTGTAGGATGTCCACATCATTAGGAGTTTTGATTATGGCTCCTAGTTTGCAGTCATCTGCAAACTTCATTAGCCAAAGACCTTCTGTGTTAGCCTGTACTTCAGAGAAGTAGATACCAAACAGGAGAGGACCCAGGACTAAACCCTGTGGTACTCCACTTGTCACTGGTCAGAAGTCGGATTTGGAGTTTGCTACTTTCAGTGTGTGGGTTTTGTCAGTAAGCCAGTTGGCAACCCATCTTGTGATATAGGGATTTATACCTAGTTTAGTGAGTTTATCTGTAATTCCAGAGTGGGGGATGGTGTTGAATGCCTTGACAAGATCTAGATAGGCTGTGTGAACCACCTTACCCTCGTCTACGGCTTTGGTGACTGCTTCAAAGAAGTCTATCATGTTTAGGAGACATGATCTGCCTTTTACAAACCAAAGCTGGGTGAGGTCCTGAATATGGACATTACCAATGTTTTTGTTTATAAGTTCCATGATGATACGTTCCATGGCCTTGCAGGCCAGGCTCGTTAGGCTAATGGGGTGATAGTTCCAGTGGTCCGTGGTGGCTCTCCCCTTGTGGAGTGGGATAACCGTCACTGTGCGCCATTCAGCGGGCACAAAGCCTGAGGTGTGGCTATGATTGAACATGGTACTTAGGTGGGGTGCCATTTAGTTCTGTAGTTCATGTAGAACGCAGCCTGGGATGTTGTCTGGTCCCATGGATGCTGTGTTCTTGGCTTTGGAGAGTGTGGTTTTTACCTGTGCAGCCGTGATTACAGGAACTTTGCATTCTTCCGGTATAGAGATGGGCCCTTTAGGGGGTGAGAGGGGGGTAAAGTTAGCACTGAACCTATCTGCCAGGATGTTGATAATATCAGTTGGGTCTGTATATTTAGTGCCATTGTGCTGTAACTCAGAGCAGATCTGAGTGTTGCCATTGAGATTCTTGACATAGTTATAGAATAGGTTCATAGGTTCATAGGTTCATAGGTTCATACTAGGCTATCTGCCCTGAGGCAATTATGAGCCTAGCCTGATTCTGTATGGCTTACGCCACCCCTTGATTTGAGTATACTGTGCCCTTTTTAAGGTTTAGTTTACTGTGCCTCTGCCTAATAGTGACACGGGAGTAATCCCTGGGACAAACCTACGATCCCCCATCCACCTATCAAGATTCTTCTTGAAGAGATTCAGTGAGGTGCTCTGCCTCACATGTACTGGAATTCTATTCCAGAGCGAAGGGAGCCTCTGGGTTATGAACCTGTCCCTCCAGCAAGCTCTATTTATTTCTGTGCTGAGGTTCAAGTCCCTCGAGCATGTGGCTCTAAGGGATTTAGATTTACTGAGGTGGAGCATGTCCATTAATTCTGGATTTGACATAGCTTTGTATGTCAGGCATAGATTGCCTCGAAGTAGGCGGTATGCAACTGAGTAGAGCTGGAGTTTTTTTAACCGAGCAGCATATGGCATCTGTTTGAGACCCTTGATCCTCTTGGTGAGATACTTTTGGGGTCTTTCTAATTGCTGCAGGTGTCGGGTAAGGTACATCCCAAAAGGGGCATTGTATTCTATGATGGGCCTGATGAGGGATGAATAAAGGGGCACGATTACCTCTCTTGATCTAGATGTGAAACCCTTCGTGATGAGGTGGGCTATGTAGAACGTCTTTCTAACCACTTTGGCAATGTGGTTTTCAAATGAGAGATTGCTATCAACTTGGGTCCCCAGGTCCCTAATAACTTTCTCTGTACTTAATGGGTTTCCACCTATGTGGTAATTTGTGGGCACATTGTTTTTCCAAAGGGTATGACTATATATTTTTTGGCATTTAGCTTTAAACCATGGCACTGGCACCAGTTATCTGTCTCTGTGAGACCTTTTTGAAGGATGTTTGTGTCAGCTGGAGAGTTGATTATGGTGCCCAGTTTGCAGTCGTCTGTGAACTTGGTAAGCCATAGTCCTCCCACGTTTGCCTGTACCTTGGAAAAGTATATACCGAACAAGAGTGGTCCCAGGACAGAACCCTGTGGGATGCCACTTGTGACCGGTTTCGAGTCTGACATGGCTCCAGCAACTCTCACTCTGTGGGTTCTGTCTTTGAGCCAGTTTGCGACCCATCTTGTGATATAGGGGTTTATATTTAAGCTGGATAGCTTATCTATGATGCCTGAGTGGGGTATTGTGTCAAATGCCTTTGCAAGATCCAGACAGGCTGTGCGGACTACCTTCCCTTCATCTATGGCTTTGGTGACTGTTTCGAAGAAGTCAACCAGGTTCAAAAGGCAGGATCTGCCCTTGACAAAGCCGAACTGGGTAGGATCTAGTGTCTGTAGGTCCCCAACGTCTTTGTTTATGAGCTCCATGATGATCTTCTCCATAGCCTTGCAGACTAAGCTAGTCAGGCTTATGGGGCGATAGTTTCCAGGGTCCATAGAGGCTCCACCTTTGTGGAGTGGGACCACTGTTGCTGTACGCCATTCTGTGGGCACATATCCTGTAGTGAGGCTGAGATTGTATAGCTGTTTTATTTGAGGGATTAGTTCCTCTTGGAGTTCATGAAGGATGCAACCTGGGACGCCATCTGGTCCCATGGAAGCAGTGTCTTTTGCTTTGGAGAGGGCAGCCTTCACCTGAGCATCAGAGATGTTTGGGAGGCAGCCCTCTGCTGGGATAGATACTTGCTCTTTTGGGGGGGGGGGGGTGGAGAAGTTTGCACTGAACCTGTCTGCCAGGATATTGGCGATGTCTGTGGGTTCAGTGTATTTTTTGTCATTTAGAATCAACTCAGAACAAGTCTGGGAGTTGCATCCCAGGTTTCTAACATAACTGAAAAAAGCCTTATGATTGTCTTTGGTGTCCTGTGCAATTTTTCTCTCGAAGCTGGCCTTGCAGGATTTTATGAGGGATCGTAATTTTTTGCTAGTACTGATCATAGATGCCTTCCCTATTAGGGATTTTGCTCTGTCATGTAGTAGCTTCCTCCTTCTGTTGTACAGTTTATTTATGGCAGGGGTCCACCAGACTGGACGCCTGCCTTTGGATGATTGGGTCTTGGTTTTGTTTGGGATAGCATGATCCATGCATTCCTGGAGATGTCCGTAGAATGCATTTATATAGGATTCTGCAGTTTGGGCCATAGTTTCCACTGGCCCTGGGGCCTTGAAGGATTCCACTTCGGTTCTGAGAAGTGAGAAGTTTGCTTTTGAGAAGTTTTTCACTGTGGTTTTCTGGGCTGGGGGTGGGGTCGGGATGTGGACATCCATTGAAATTAATTTATGGTCTGATCTTACCAATGAGGGATATACTTCTGGTGTGGAGCATAGAGCATAGAGTCCCCATGTTGGTAATGATCAGGTCTAGTATGTTGTCCCCTCTTGTGGGAGTGGTGACTAGTTGTTCCATAGCATTTGAGTTTATAATTTCCAGGAACCTTTGGACTAAGGTGCTGGGGCTTGAGTAGTGCTCCCAGTCAATGTTTGGGTAGTTGAAGTCGCCCAATATAATGGTGTTCGGAGAGATCTCCAATGTTTTCAGGAAAGCCGAGTGGGATTCCTGACTTTGAGAGGGTGGTCTGTAGGATGCTATAAACTGAAAAGCAGTCTTGCCCACTGTTAGTTGCACATGGATGGTCTCCGATACTTCGTGCAATGCCACTAACCTGGAGGTGTGGATATCCTTGATAAATATGGAAACTCCCCCTCCTTTTGTGGTTTGGTCTGGGTTTTGGGGCCGAAAAGCATGATATGAGGTATAGCCTGGTAGTGCTGGGGTGCTCTCTGGAGCCTTGAACCAGGTTTCTGTCACTGCACAGATATCGATGTTCTCCATACTGAGGAGAGCTTCGAGTGCGTGCATCTTGAGGTTAAGACTTCTGGCATTTAGCAGCATTACCCTTAGTTTCTTGTTCCTTGTGCTGTCTATGGGGTGGGTTTGACTTTTGAGCCTTGCCTAAAAAAGGCACTATAGGGGTGGCAAGAGCCTTTGCCAATATCCGAAAGCCCAGTGGTGACAGGTGCAAGCCGTCCCTAGTGAAGCAATGTGGCTTGTCGAGCATGTCATCCCAGGCTGACAGACACTGGATCCCCTTTGAATGACACCAAAATTTTAGCCAATTGTTAAAATCGATCATTTTGTCTTTGTACTGTGGCATCATTCTAGGTGAGGGTAAGATGCTGCTCAAGGTCAGGGTCATACCAGCCTGGGCTACATGATCAGAGAGCTCCTCTATGTCTCTTTTCATGTAGTCCAGGGAGGTACATCTCAGGTCATTCACACCAACATGTACAATGACTGAGTCATATTTGTATTTGCTTTGGAGTGACCTGAGTGCTTGCGTTATGTGGCGGATCCTAGCACCCGACAGGCAGCTCACCGTGACCTTCTCTTTATTCAGCCTGGTGAGCAGGACGTCAGTGTGTCTGACAAATTGAGTCACCTATTACAAGAGTATCAGGTGTGTTATTCAGCCTTAAGGGCTGTGGCTGCTTGGCACACTGACTTTGTGGGCTATGTGTTGTTCGTGTTTTGTTTTGAGGTAGCATTTGCTTGGATGTCTGCTTTGGAGGTCTCTATTGCTTAGGTAGATTTTTATTTAGAGCCTCCGAGTATGTTTTTGTGTATTTATGTGTTTGGTTCACTGATGTGGTGGGACTATGTGATACTGGAATTGTGTTGTGTGAGGTTACCTTCTCCTCCTAACTGGTTACACCAGTTTTGAGATGAGAGAGTGCTTTGTTGTTGTCTTTAGAATCAGTGGTGATTTTGTTTTTGTAAATAGCTTTGGAGGATTTTATCAGGGATCGCAGCTTCTTACTGAGGCTGACCAGGGAGCTCCTCCACTCATGGGATTTTACTCTCTTTTGCAACAGTTTCTTCCTTCTGTTGTACAGTTTGTTTATGGCAGGGGACCACCAGATTGGCTTCCTTTTTTTGGAGGATAGCATCTTGGTTCTGTTAGGGATAACACTTTCCATGCACTCGTGTAAGTGCTTATAAAGTGCACTTGTGTAGGATTTAGTAGTCGTAACTGTATTGTCCGTCTGCATGGGTGTCATGAAGTTCACAACTTCTGTCCTAAGAGGCATGAAGTTGGCTTTGGAAACATTTTTTACCATGGTTTCCTTAATGGGGGTTGGGGGCAGGATGTGGATATCTAGGGTGATTAGCTTGGTCGGATCGGACCAGTCACTCATGTTGGTAATGACTAGATCTAGGATATTGTTGCCTCTGGTGGGGGTGTACATAAGTTGATCCAGGGCATTGGAGTTTATGAATTCCAGAAAGCATTGAGTGAAGGAGTTGGTACATGAGTAGTTTTCCCAGTTAATGGTGGGGTAGTTGAAATCGCCCATTATTAGGGTGTTTGGTTGAACCCTAATTTTTTCCAGTACATCAAGAAAAGAGGAGTGGGAGTCCTGGGGCATGGTGGGGTATCTGTAGCAAGCTACAATTTGGATTGCAGTTTTGCCTAGTGTTAGTTGCACTTGGATAACCTTGGATGCATTATGCTGAGCAACTAGCCTGGAGGTGTGGATATCCTTAATGAATATGGACACACCTCCACCTTTGGTGTTCCGGTCCAGGTTACATGGCTGAAAAGTATGGTATGAGTTATAGCCTGGTAGTGCAGGGGTGCTCTCTGTAGCCTTGAACCAGGTCTCAATCACTGTACAGATATCGATGTTCTCCATTTTAAGGAATGCCTCGAGTGAGTGCATTTTGAGATTTAGACTTCTAGCATTGAGTAGCATCACCCTCAGTTTTTGCTTGCCTGTTCCTGTTATGGTGGTAAATTTGTCATTTGAACCTTGCCTGAAAAAGGCACTATAGGGGCGGCAAGAACCTTAGCCAGTATCCGGAATCCCGGGGGTGACAGGTGCAGGCCATCTCTGGCAAAGCATCATGGTCTGCCGACCGTGTCATCCCAGGCAGACAGATACTGGATCCCTTTAGAATGACACCAGAATCTTAGCCAATTGTTGAAGTCAATCATTTTGTCCATGTACTGCAGTATTATTCTGGGTGATGGGGAATGCTACTCAGGGCTAGGGTCATACCTGCCTGGGCTACAAGATCGGAGAGCTCTTCCATGTCTCTTTTCATGTACTCCAGGGAGGTATGTCTCAGGTCGTTCACACCAACATGGACAATGACAGAGTCATATTTGTACTTGTTGTGGAGTGACCTGAGTGCGTGGTTATGTGGTGGATCCTGGCACCCGACAGGCAGCTGACAGTAACCTTCTCCTTGTTTAGCCTGGTGAGTGGGACATCAGTGTGCCTGACAAAGCCTTCTTTAGCTAAGTTAGAAACCTTAGAAATAATGCTCAAAACTGCACATAACTAATAATAAATTTTATCACATACTCTAATCCTGACGACATAGCTGGTATACTAGCTGATACATTTAGCACAAACTTTACACCACCCCATTCCCAGATCAAATACCAACAGCCAAACCTTCCCTCAAATCTCCCAGGAACAGGTCCTCAAGGCACTAGCCAAAGTCAAGAATACTGCTTCTGTCTGGCCTGATAACATACCAGGATGCCTAATGGTCAACCTGAATTAAGACCTGTTAATCCCCCTACAGAGGCTCTTCAATATGAGCCTCTACTCAGGGTTTGTACTAGACAAGTGGAGCACTGGAACAGTCATCTCCATGCACAAAGGTGGTTCATCAATGACCAGGGTAACTATAGATCTATAAGCCTGACTAGCCTCTTCTGTAAGGCTGTGGAAAGGGGTAATTATGGAATTGATAAATAAAGACATAAGCAGTTTAGAAACTCTAGACCCAACCCAGTTTGGTTTTGTCAAGGGTAGATCCTGCCTACATAGTATAACTGACTTTTTTGAAATGATTACCAAAGATAAGAGCAAATCTGTAATCACTCTATATCTAGACAAGGCAAAGGTGTTCAACACCATCCCCCCACTCAGGAATAATTGATAAACTCATCCAGCTAAATGTATATCCTGTGTAATTTACTGAATAACAAACTGTCTCACAAATAGGACCCAGGAAGTTTTGGAATTTGGATATGTGTCTTCCAAAAGTACCTGTGACTAGTGGCGTACCCCAGTGTTCAGACCTTGGGGCATTCCTCTTTGTCATCTACATATAGGAGGTCAAAGCTAATGTTAAGGGTTTATGGCTGAACAATTTCAAAGAATGACTGTAAACTTGGTGACATCCTAAACTCTCCAAAAGATACCAAGATCCATCAGGAAAGCTTTTTCTAAAAATAGCTGGTGTCAAAGCCACAGCCTAAAACTAAATGCCACAAAATGTACAAGTGTATCCTGCACATGATATTCACTGCAGCTATCACATCAACAATACATACTTGAAGATTGACCCAGTAATGAGGGACCTGGGAACTAGACAATGAGTGTCATTTGATCACCATTCATCCACTTTTGTAAGAACGTCCTTTTTCATTGCACAGCTTATTAGCCAGGTCCAAAGAAGTAATCATTCCACTATATACTGAACTCATTAGGCCACTCATTGAGTAGAATGCCTCAGTAGGCATAAATCACAAAAGCTACGTGGATCATCTCAATGCTCTGTCCATTTTTTAGTATCTTACAGGCTACTGAGAAATGATCCTTCCTTAAAATGCGTAGCCTCTACCTACATCATCCATTCAGAGCTACTACACAACCACAAGTCCCACAATGGCAAAAATTCAGGAGAAGCTCAGGAGGTCTCAGTCTTATATGCAACCTACATAGAACATGTTGGAATGGTAGAAATATCTTGCAAAGAATATCATCTCTATGGAATCCTTTTCTCCTCCATGTAAAGTAAAGTACATCCCTTACTCTGTTCAGATGTTTTGGATTAGTGAATGGTAAACCAGAAATTCACCCCTGGATTGGCACACCTGTCTTTTATGGACAAGGTAACAGGTACATTTTCGGTTATTCTGTGGAAAGGTTGTTTTCTAATTTTATTAAAATGAAGTACAGAATATGTTATAATTTGACTAAAATCAATGGTAGGCTTTACATTATTTGTGTAACAATAACAATGAATTAGTAATTCAAACACAGAGAAACAGTTGACAAATGTACCAATAACCAAAAGGAAGGCAGCTTAAGGAGAATCAGGCAGTAAATGGTAAACAATCCAGCTTTAATCCACTAGGCAAAACCTGTAACAGCACCAAAGAACAGATACATAAATGCTTTAAAATCACGCTGTGTTTTCATTTCAATGAACTTCCTCAGATGTAAAAAACATTTCACAATGTAAAGTGCTCATTATCTATTTATTTATTTACTTGCCTTTTGTTAACCGGGTTAGTCTGGCTGGGCCAAAGGCCCCTTTTCAGAAGAGACCCAAGGAGAAAAGCTCCAAATAAAAATAATCAAAACATAGCAGTAAAATACAAAGTTAATCAAGACATAAATTAAAAAATACGCAATATTGTGCAGAGAAGAAAAATAAAATTTTTGTTGATACATGGAATGAAAGCAAAACAATATTGGTTGCAGAAATATATAGTCAAAAATATTAAGTTATACTAAGTTTTAGGTACATAATTAGGTGTACTGTGAAAGTTACAACACGCAAAAAATACTGAAACGACAAATATGCTCAAAAATACAAAGAGCAAAGTATGCCGAAAAAAATACACTGTCACCAACCAGGTAATATCAAGCCAGTTTAATGATGCTTCCTGGTACCTCGGCCCATGGCCTTCAAGGGAATGAATTTTACATCACACACAAGACTTTTTTATATTAAATTCATCCACTCATAATCATTAATTAGCTCATTACATACCTAAATGAATAATTGATATTATGGAACATCTGGGTGACATTCAAAATGGTAAGGTGGAGAATCCAGTGGCAAAGCACTTCCATGATGCTCACAGGGGTTTAGATAATAGTTTATTTTTTAGTATTTTGGCTGGACCTAATCACACCCAGGGTGTTGAATTCTCAACAAAATTGGCACCGTTGGAATATAAGTTAATTATTAATTCTGGCACTCTCAGATCCAAAGGTCTCAATCAAGAAGTTAATATTTGTATTTTGCAATTATAGTTGGGTAGTCTATATAGGGATTCAGTTTTCAGATATGGGTAAAGGAATATGGTTTTATGCATATAAGCATGGACATTACAGAGCTATAATGAATGTCAAAATGAATGTTAACATGTAGATCACAATGTAAATAAATCGTTGAAAGTATGATAAAATATATGTTAAAATGTAGTAAAAAATGTCAGTTAAAATGTCGTATATGGGGACTGTGGAACATTGTATGGCTTTGGGTATTCAATTAATCAATTATTTATTTAGGTATGTAATGAGCTAATTAATGATGATTATGAGTGGTTGAGTTTAATATAAAAAAGCCTTGTGTGCAATGTAAAATTCATTCCCTTGAAGGCCATGGGCCAAGTTACCAGGAAGCATCATTAAACTGGCTTGATTTTACCTGCTTGGTAACAGAGTATTTTTTCCGGCATACTTTGCTCTTTGTATTTTAAGTACTGTGGAAGTCAGTAAGAGAATGAGTAGGGAAGAACAGATCAATAGAAAAGAGATGCAGAAAGGATAATAAGATGAATAAAGTCACGAAAAATGGAGATTGAGGTAAGTTCAATAGGTGGGGAAGTGAAGATAGAGGAAAGTATAGGTAAAGGTAGATGAGGGGGAGATAGTATAGAAGATGATGCAGATTTACATTGGGTCTTTGCAAGGACACATTCTGGTACTGAGCAGATATTCTTTTAAAGCAAGTTTGAAGTTGCAGGGATTTTGAATAGACCTGATGCGGAGAAGGAGATTGTTCCAGGAGGTGGCTATAGAGACTTTTCCCTATGGACTTGTTGGGTTTGGAGATTAAAAGGAGATGTTGGTCAGAGCTGCGAAGTTCACGGTTAGGAACATAAAGAGAGCTAAGGTTAGTTAGAGAGGGATGGGCAAGAGTCTGGTGGAGGATGGAATGAGACAGACAAAGCTGAGGTAGAAGGAGTTGACTGTGGAATTCAAGCCAGTTAAGTTTTCTCAAAGAGAGACAGTCATGAGAGCAAGTTAGTTGCAAATCTTGCTATTTTATTATAGGTTAGTTCTAGTTTGGATGAAAGTTTTTTTTTTGGAGGTTTGTAAAGATGGGGGAGGCATATAGTAGTGTTGGTAATAGGAAAGTTTGAGCTAGTCATTTTGGATTCATGTGTTAGGAAGTTTTTATGTCTGTAGAGCAATAGTAGCTTTTGGTGAGTCTTTTTAATGCAATTGTTTATATGTATGTCACATTTAAGTTCATCGTCTATGTAGACCCCTAGAAGTTTAGTGTGAGTATTGACATTAATAATTGTGTTGTTTAGAGAGTATAACAACAAAGAAGACTTGATATGGAGGAGAGATTTGGGGAGGAACAGTAGTAAATTTGTTTTTTGGGGGTTAAGCTGGAGTTGGTTTGATGTGAGCCAAGATTCAACAGAGTGGAGGGTATCCTGAGTGAGGGAGTGCAGATGGGATAAGTTTTCAGACATAGTGATGATGGTAGAGTCATCTGTGTATTGTATAAGAGTGGAGTGGGGGCAAGAATAAGAGAGGTTATTAGTGAAGATACTGAATAGCAGTGGGCCCAAGATATAGCCTTGGGGGTACCCCAGCTAGAAAGGGAAGGAAATGAGATATAGCAGAGAGCCACTTAACAGCTTGGTTTCTGTTTGATAGGTATGAGGAGAACCAGCGGAGAGTAGTGGTGGAGAGGTTTAAGGAAGAAAGTTTAGAGTAGGAGATTGTGAGATACAGTATCGAAAGCTTTAGACAGGTCAAGGAAAAGGCAGGATACTTTGGTTATTATTGAGAGCTGAAGAGATAATAGAGTGGTGGTAGTACTATGATGAGGATGGAAGCCATGTTGTGTAGGGGTAAGAAGGTTTTCCTGAATGAGATATGACATGAGTTGTTTGTGTATACACTTTTCGCGAATCTTATAGAGGGGAGATAGGATAGCTATATACTTAACTTAGGATAGGATAGTTAGATAGATTAGATAGATAGATAGATAGATATAGATAGATAGATAGATAGATAGATAGATAGATAGATAGATAGGATAGTTATAAATCCTGCCAATTAACTTTTATCCAATAGGAACAACATTCAAGTTAAAATTAGTAAGACAACTTCCTTTTGCACAGCGAACTTTGACCTGACATGAGTCTGTTCACAAACATAGTAAAACGCAACTTAAAACTGTCAGTTTAAATCACATTGTCATAGTAATTCAACCCTGTTAAAAGGTTGTGTTTTGGAACATATAGGGAAGAAATTGGGTGAACATTCCACCCTTAAAGATAAATTACTGTATAAAGATGCCCTGTACATTTTAAAGTATAATACTTTGTTACCTGGGAAGTTAAACAATGAATGCAACTGGAAATATGTTATTAATTAATTGTGTTCATTAAGCTATTAAGCTTGTTAGAGTTTTAATGTGGTAGAGTATATATTGTGAGTTTTTTGTAGTGTGCTTTTTTACTCTTTGAAGGCAAACTTGCTGAGGTGCTAGAGTAAGAGCTTGTAGTAAGAGATCATTATCAGCAAAGTTCATGGGTCTCAAAATTATTTCCCGAGGAGACTGTACCAAATTTGGTGGTTTCTGTGAACAGTGTGCTCTTTCTATAATTAATGTTGCAGCTGGAGAGATTTGGGTAAATACATTTGAAAAAAAATTGTTATATCAGTCTCTCTGGTGGTTTCTTCAAATCCACCTTATCTAATGCTGATATTCTGAGTCATCTACCTTCAGTGTAACTGATGGCTGGCATCTTGCTAACCATGAACACATTCATGAATCTCCTGCAGGCAAACAGATGGGAGCAACAGAGTCCAAAAATGGGGTCTTAGCTGTTGAATGTTATATATTTTCCTTGTTTTTTTTTTTTTTTTGGGGGGGGGGCAGTTTGCTTCATTTAATTCCTGCGATATCTGCCAGCAGTTTTGAGATTAGCAGTGTCAGTGGAGCAACAAGTAGCACACTCAGCTTTGGTACAGAAGGCAGTGGGTTCTATTCCTACACTAACTAGTTGGATTGCTGAAACTGCAGTGCAGTGTAAGGGGAATGCTGCACTCCTGACTGTGTCATCCTTCGGATGAGATGTTAAACCATGGTCCTATCTGCTTGAGTTGGTGGTAGCACAGGTGGATGTAAAAGATCCCATGGCACCTATCTAGAATAGTAGCGGAAGTTCCCCGATGCCCTGGCCAAATGTCCCCTAGTAGTATAAATACAACCTCTGGTCTCCCATGAACAGAGGGCACTAGCCTAGTGGGACAAACCTGATGAACAAAGGACAAATGCAAAAATTAGGGCAGCCAGATGGTTCAGTTAACTACCTAAGACACTAGCTGAATGATCTCTAGGAGGGCTGACTTCATGGATGCCATGATACTCCTGTCCCATTGCTAGATCTACTTCTAATGCTTCAACTAGATATGATGTGCCTGCTGTGTAGGACTGAGCAGCTCAGCAAGCATGTAGACAGAGTACCCTGCAAGGAAAGATTACATGAAACAACCAGCAATATAAAAGATGCTGAAATAGTACCACCAAACTACTCCATCATCAGAAAAGACAGGGCCCACAAAAAGGATGATGGGGTAGCTCTACTCTATTCATCCTCCCTATCCATTACTCCCTATAACAAACCCATTCCTCACTTCTCCAATGCAGAATTAGTATTAGCTCTATTTCAAGTAAATAAACACAAACACATATGTATAGCCTCACTTTACATCCCCCCTGGAGACAATATCTTAGTACTTGAGGATATCCTATCCTGGCTTTCTACCAATATCAGTAATGAAACTATTATCATGGGAGACACAAATATTAATTGGTCTTCCATTCATTCCCCTACACACCCTCTAAACATCAACCTATATAAGTCCTCTCAGCTCATCAACCTCACTACCAGACCCTCTAAAGACTTCTCCAGTGGCAGTACCCTAGACTGGATCTTAGTCTCTCACCCCCACTACTACACTGATAGTGGAACTCTTCCTGATTCCCTCTGTGATCACCTTCCCATTTTCACTAGACGCCTCCCTTCTCCATTACAAGTAAGTCATAATTACATCAGCACTCGCTACCTAAAAACTTCAACCCAATAACCTTCTCAGACTCCCTAAAATCAATAAATTGGAACCCTCTAAAAACTCTACCCCTGGATAAAGCTGTTGCATACTTCAATACAACTTTCCTAAAACTGCTTGATAGTTTTGCCCCTATAAAAAACAAAAGAATAAGAAACAATACCGCCCCCTGGCTAACAAAAAACACACTAACTGCCATGCAACTTAGAGACAAAACCTGTGCACATTACCAAAGAAACAAAACTCCCGCCACCCTTAATAAATTCAAAACACTTCATTACTACTCCTTACTCCAAAACAACCATAAAACCAATCCTCAAAAATTCTGGAAAGGCATCACTACCCTCCTAAAACCTCACTCAGCGGATAACCCAAGCCCGGACCCAAATGCATTAGATATAGATCTGGCCACCCAATTCAACTCTTTTTTCATAGACTCTATTTCCAAACTAACCTCATCCTTCTCTAATAACACCTCACCCCCTACTTCTGCATCCCCCCTCTTGTCACCCCCTTCATCTCCAGTCTCTCAACTCCCACCATTCTCCATAAAACCCATTCCTATGTCTACCATAAGAAAACTCCTGCAAAAGCTAAAACCATGCTTCAATGCCCCTGATAACATTCCCTCATCCTTCCTCAGCATAGCTGCCGAAGCCATTGCCTTCCCCATCAGCATACTAATCAATCGCTCTATCCAAGAAGGGCTTGTACCCAAACTCTGGAAAAGGGCTTTCATCATTCCCCTGCACAAAGGAGACAATAATAACAATATTACTAACTTTCATCCCATCGCCATCCTCTCTCCTATATCAAAACATCTAGAGAAATGTATCCATCTTCAACTCCTTCCTTATCTCTTAGATAATAACTTACTAACTTCCACAAAACATGGATTCAGACCAGGTCACAGCACCATGACTGCCCTCCTTTCCTTCCTGAAAACTGTAAACAAAGTCAGAGATTCTGGCTGTACTGTTCTTCTTGACCTCTCTAAGGCCTTTGATACTATCTCTCACAACCTTCTCCTAACTAAACTATCTAACCTAAACCTATCCCCTTCCTCTCTCAATTGGTTCACCAGCTATCTCTCCAACAGGCAACAAGCTGTCAAGTGGAAAAAAGCCATCTCCTCTTTCCTTAACACACCCACTGGTGTCCCACAGGGTTCCATTTTGGGTCCCCTCCTCTTCAATATATTCATAAATGATTTCTTCCACTCAATCCCTCATGCTAAACTTATTCAATATGCAGATGATTCTACAATTATCTGTGCAGCCACATCCATCCCCACTCTCTTAAAACTGACTCAAGATGCCTTCTCTACCACAGAACAGTGGATGAAAGACAATCATCTAGCACTCAATGCATCAAAAAAAACAAACTTATGGTATTTACCCCCTCAAAAACCAATGCCATTGATAGAAAACTATTTTCCATCACTAGCCAGAATAACACACCTCTTGAACTGGTATCTGAAACCAAACTACTAGGAGTCCAGATTGATGACCAGCTTAAATTTAACAGCCACCTACAACTAAACATAAAAAAACCCACCAAAAACTTGGCATGCTCTACTGACACAATCGATTCCTCACTACATCTACTAAGCTCACTCTCGCTACTACATTTCTCATCCCTTACCTCCTTTATGGTGCCCATCTCCTAACAAACCTACAATCATCTCTCAAAACAAAACTATCCTCTTGTTATAATAAAATTGCCAAATTTGCCACTAGCCACAAATCATCTACCCATCACTGTGCATCTCTCCACAAACTTAACTGGCTAGAGCTTCCCAACTATCTCTCCTATACTCAGCTCACTTTTGCTCACAAACTCATTTTTCATCCCTCCCTCTGTCCCTCCCTCAGCTCTACCTTTAAAATGCACCTGCCACAAAGACTCCCAAGATCTAACAACCAAAACCTAATAGAGCTGTACAAACCCCTTCACTCTCCAGGACAAAACCTCCTGTCCTTTGCCCTGGGATGCCTATGGAACTCCCTCCCTCCCTCCATCCGTATCACCACCAACCTCCCTGCTTTTAAAAAATCACTGCACTCACATCTAAAATCCTCATGGGAATGCTCCTGCTCCCATCCCTCATAGTCTTTTCTCCACTTCCTACAGGCAATTATATCATATATTACGAGACACCAAATAATAAGCCAACTGTAAATAACCTCTTCTAATTCTCTAATCCTACTAGTCCACTCAAGAAATTATATATTTACTACAGCAATGCTTTGTTTTTCTACAAAATTTAACCTAAAAATTTTTATTGCACCTGCTTAAATCTTGGTTTTCTACAAAATGAAACCTAAAAATTGCATTGTAACTGCTTAATCTTTGTTTTGTCTTGAACCCACAAATGACTGAAATTAAACTGCTGTAATCTTTTTGTTACCGATGTTTTGAAGCTTTGTCTTTAACCTACAAATAATTGAAATTGTAAACCGCTGTAATCTTTTTGTAACCTTTGTTTTGAAGCTTTTCTCCCCAGGACTCCATTGAAAACGGGTTCTTATTGGCCCAATGGACTATCCTGGTTAACCAACTGCAAATAAAAAAATAATAAAAAATAGCTCCTACCTAAGCATCCACCTTAGCCCAAGATTGTTTGAACCCCCATTATAATTAGATCTTATAGATTTATATGCAGTGTAAGATAAGTTTTAAGTTTTTCTTTATAAGCATTATTTAATTCATCTTACAAAAATGCATTATTAATATGGGTTATTTCAGTAGTCCCTCATTTGAGCACTAAAATTTTCATTTGTAGTGTAATATTAACAGCATAGAAGGTAATTAACCAGTCTTTGAAACAGTTTTCTCAGAATGTATAATAAGGTTATCTACAATGGGTAACAGAAATAAAATTGCTTAGTTGTAGTAAACAAGGTAAAAATAAAATAAAGCCCAGCTCTTTGCAATAACTTTAGCAAGTACGGTTCATCATTGTTAAAGTTCTTTACAGATGATTTGTAAAGCAAGTCATAACTTATGGTCACTTAATAGGTTTTAACACAAACAGCTCTGGATAAGTTCCACTCAAAATCTCTTTCCATTTCAAGTTTCAAGGATATGTTCCAAACTTGAAACTGCAGGACCAGCTTCCAGCCTCGTTCTTCCGTTCAGACCTAACTTCATTGAAGAATGCTTGGCACAATCCAGTCTCAACACAGGGCATAAATCTAATATGATTCATGAATATAACCATTCCATAAAAAACATTACATAAATGAACAAACCTTGGGATGTGGAAGAAGAAGTATAAAAAAGAGAAACAGCAAAACCCAGAGGTTTTTGAAAGGTATAAAAAAGAAACTTGCACATGGGAAAGAAAAAGAGATCTGGTACTGTGCAATATTTATGCAAAGGAGAAAGAAAAACTAATCAATAAAAAAAATCACTTCAAAGATAATTGAATAGAAATACAGGCAAAGGAACTCAGTAATGTAAAAATTCACAATACAAAGTAAAGCTCCTAAAATGAACAAAGAATAATGAAGGGTCCATGTTTAACCCAAATACTGATCCTCTTTAAGGATGCTCATTTGAGTAAAGCTTTGAATAAGGCAGAAGTTAAACAAATAAAAAGTGAAATTATGGATTATCTGCAAAGTAAAAGATTTAGCATGGAGAATCCAATGCAGGCAATGCTGCAGCAAGAAGTAATAAATGGTCAGCAGATTAAAGAGCAGCTGGTAGAGCAGGAGGCATCTGAAGATTTGCCATATGGTGATGCTCTAGAGCCTTCTATAGCAGACCATTAAAAGTCCTGTTGATATTGCACAGCAAGGGAAGGAGCAGGCAACAGTGGCAACTCTGACAAAGGTAATGATGCAGAATGATAGGCCAATGGGTACCCATATGAAACAGTAGCAGATGAATCAGGGACATCTGAATAGGATACATCACAAGAAGATGTCCTGGAACTTTCTATGGAGTATTCACAAGAGGCAGAGAGCAAAGAGAATGCTTTTAGTTCAGAAGAAAATTATTTAAGGGAATACCTGGTTGATTTAATAGAGATAGATAGACATATTAAGATAGATGGAAGAAATAGATTACAGAAAGTAAATAAGACCCAACATTTTATAACATTGATGAAACACATGAACACAGTAATCAGGACTATTAAGAGAAATTCATGTGATGCAACAGAAATAAATAGAATATATTGCTGCGCTGCTAAACTAATAACAGATAAAGTGTTACCAGAAAAACAAAGAGTGGGGTCATGGCCAAGATGGTGGGCAGTTAGCAGCACATTTTTTTAGCTCTGCTTCATTTTAACATCTCTGACAGGATTTTTACTAAAAAAAACTCAAACAGAACATTTCAAAACGTTATGGATTTATAGCTGAACATCTGCTGAAAGATTTACTATATAAAAAAATAAACAAGTCTGAAACTCTTTTAATTGCTTTTTCCTGTCCAAAAAAAAAAAATAGAAAGAGCCACTCTAAGCTCAGTGTACAGGACAGTACAATGAATATCTATTAAGTAACATCAATGAGTTATCTGTAAAGAGAGATAAGTTAGAAAGCAAAATGAACAGTTTTAAAGAGGAATGTAAAAACAAGTTGAAATGCTGAGTGAATCTTTTAGCAAAACAAAAACAGAACAGGAACCCAACAGTAGCCAGCAAGAAAATATGTTAATCCCAAAAAGCACTTTCTTTTAACGTAAAGTCAATTTAATAAAAATGTTCTCACGTTTTCATCACTTTAAGTAAAGTAACTTCTTCAGACACACAGACAAACAGCAGTTACACAGTTTCAAGTCTCTGGGTTAGATAATTAATACGTTGTGACAGTGAATTAAGAATGTTAGTTAAATCCACTGGTTGCAAAGTTTGCAAAGGTTGTGTTCGTCCAAACAAGTTCGGGCTGGCTGGGCTGTTAGGTGATCCAGATGCCATAAAAACTGTAGAACAAACAAACAAACTGGGCGAAAGAAACGAACAATCCAAAACAGAACAGGAACCCAACAGTAGCCAGCAAGAAAAGATGTTAATCCCAAAAAGCACTTTCTTTTAACGTAAAGTCAATTTAATAAAAATGTTCTCATGTTTTCGTCACTTTAAATAAAGTAACTTCTTCAGACAAACAGCAGTTACACAGTTTCTACAGCATTTAAACTATGTAGCATGAAATCATGTGACTAATAACAGCAGTGAGTTAAAGGTGCAGAAGCACAATAATTCAAACACTATTAAAGTAAATCTTAAGAACTTACATACTACTTCAAAATAAAAAATGTGTATGCAGTCAATATACAGTGTACAAGAATCGATTACTAAAAAGTAAAAACAAAAAATAAAGAATTAAAACAAAAAATACACTATCGTGTAAGATTTTCTTAATTTAAGCAAACATGAAATGTTGCAGTTCTCATTCAAGCCAAGCAAGCAGAAAGTGTTAAGTGCTAACTGCCATTCTAATTCTTGTACCTGTACTGGATATGGGCTGCCTCTAATGTCAGGAAGTACCTGATCAATAGCTTGGAACGTAAAACTATGTCCACCATTTTGTGAAACATGTTTTGCTAAAGCATTTTCTGTTTTATTTTTGCTAATCGCATAAGAGTGTTCGTAAATTCTCTCACGAAGCTTCCTGTCCATTTTCCCTATGTAGAAAGCCGGACATAGGATGCAGGAAGCTAAGTAAACAGCACTCTTGCACTCACAATTCAACTTATGGTTGATGTAAAATTTACATATATTCAATACTCTAAAGGAATTACCTGTTTTTATATATTTACATATCCTACATGCTCCACACATAAAAGTTCCAGTAAGTCTAGAAGTAGGTTTAGTACTTTTAATTTCAAAAAAACTTTTTAAATGAATGCCTCTTCTGTAAACAATACTAGGTGACTGGTCAATTTTATCAACTAAGGAAGAGTCCTTATAAAGGAAACTCCAGTTTTTGTGAAGAATTAGTCTAAGTTGGTCACTGTCTTTACTAAAGGTGGTTATAAAAGTATTGTGTAAAGAGGTCTCCCTAGTTTGCTGAGTCATTGAAGGTTTTATAAAGGTAACCAAGTCACTATTTAGTGGCTGTGTAGTTCGAATGGCAACCTGGCTAGAAGGTGAATCTACCAGGTTAACATCAATGACAACAGAAAGTGAGGTCAAAGGGGGTTGAACTATACCTCTACTCCATTTGTTTACAATTTCTACAGTTAAGTCATTTATTAAACTAACAGGGTAGCCTCTATTGCAAAACATATCTCTTAAAAGTTGACATTCAGAGTTGAAGTCATCTTCATTAGTACACATCCTTGCAGCTCTAATGAGTTGTCCTTTCACTATTGAACATTTTTGCCTGTAAGGGTGTGCACTAGAAAAATGTAAATAGGAGTTGCAATATGTAGGTTTTCTATAAATTTTAGAAACATATTTCCTATTTACTATATCTTTTTTTAGATTCACGTCCAAATAGTCAATGCTAATAGTGTGAAAAGTGTAAGTAAATTTAAAAAATGATGTAGTATAATTAAAATAATCTATCAATTGTTTAGCTTGTGACTCATTTCCTTTAAAAATTATAAAGATGTCGTCTGAAAATCTGGTATAAAAAGTAAAGGAAGTGTAAATTTCAGAGTTGTTGAATACAAAATATTCTTCCCATTGAGCCATAAACATATTCGCCACACTCGCTCCACAAGGGGAGCCCATAGCAACTCCATGTTTTTGTAAATAAATCTTGTCATTAAAAATTAAAAAATTGTTGGAAAGTATAATGTCAATTAACTCAGTTGCCAGGTCAATATCCCTTTGCAGAGCTTTTTTGTTTTTCAAATAAACTTCTACCCACTCAACCGCTTCTAAATGTGGACTAGAAGTGTATAAGTCGACTACATCGATGGTAAGAAAGTTGTCTTCTTGATTAGCCTCTAAAGTGTTCAAACTCTTCAACAAAGTCCATGAATCTTTGCATACTTGTGACTCAAGTTTAAGATATTTTTGTAATGTTGAGTCAACGAGTTTTGCACATGGGTATGTCAAGGAACCTCGACCGTTAATAAGTGGATGCATGGGAGGGTCATGTTGGTTCTTATGAATCTTTGGTATTCCAAACATGACAGGTGTTTTTGGGAAGAGAATATTAATGTAATTGAATGTATCCAGGTCGATTTTAGCTTCTATAAACAGATCTCTGAAATACACTCTAATCCTTGATTTTGCAATATTTAATTCGTTAAGTGATGCCTTAGCATAGGCCAGACAATTCAAGGCTAACTCCATTTTTTTATTATAGTCAGTGATGTCAAAAATAACAAGTCCACCACCTTTGTCTGGTTTAACTAAACGGACATGAGCTGATCTAAGTAGTTTTAGTGCTCTTAACTGTTCCGTAGTGATGTTACTCTATTTATAAAAAGTATTACTGGCTCTAATGGAAGGTATGTGTCTGATGTCTAACTCACATACGTTTTCATAAAGAGCTAAAAGGGGGTGAAGGGGAGGGTTGAACGTACTAGCAGCCCTAAGTACATGTGCAGGTTGTTGAACATTGCCTAATAAAAAGGAAAGATTTAATTTCCTTATGTAACAATTTAAGTCTAACAACGTTTTTGCTACATTAATGTTGTTACTTAAAACATATGTGTTACCCTTCACTAGCAGTTATACCAAGTTCGCTTCTATAACAACAGATGAAAAGTTGTAAATATTGAAGTCCCCTTTAGAATTAGTGAGAACAACAAGGTTATTTACTGCAACAGAGTCATTAGGAACTATCTCTTCCGACGGTTGTCCTGCCTTTTGTTCGTCTGATACTGAGAGTGACGTGCCCCAGTTGTGGGCATGTTGTTCTTGTCCTGATGAAAATTTCGAGCAAATTGGTTGTTATTTGCTTGCCCCTCACATGAATTATTATTTGCCCGAATTCTTTCACTTCGCCTTACTGTGTCAGCGAAATCAATATTGTTAACCTCAGATTCAAGTGGTAATAGACTGTCAGCAGGGTTATTGTTAGTTGAATTGACTTCTGTCAGGGGCTGCACTATGTTGGAATTGTGCCAAACCTGTGAAGTTTGTGGTCTAGGATAAGCCGAGCCATTAGTGTAAGCCATACGGTCATGGTTCATTTTTTTAATCTTGTTGTTTTTAAGTCTGTCCAGCAATTGCTCAATACTGCTAAAGACTCTGTTGTAGTCAAACCTATATCTGGCAAAGTCAGGATGCAATTTAATAGATTTGTCCAAATCTTCAACTTCCTTCACTAAATTCTCAATCTGCACTGAGTAGTGTTTTATCATTAACTCCATAAGCTGAAAGCCTTGCTGGTCAAAGAAAGAAAGTAATTCTGTATGGAAAGGTGAATCTGGAATTAAACCAGTTGGATATTGATAGCATTGAAGGCCCTTAGGTACTATCCTTTCTGATAAACATTGTCTAAAGTATGCCAGCTCAAGTTGGAGCTTCTGCAATTTTAAAAGTTTCACATCAAAAGATTTCAATTTGTCAGCAAGCGAACATAAATTTGTCTGAGATAGGTTAACGTTACGAGCCGGTTGTTCCTGGGGGTTAGTAAAACCAAAACTTAACTTGGCAGTATTATTAACCCATTCAATAAAAGATGGAACTCCAATAAGCTCATTCATGTTAGCAAGTTCATTAGAAGCACTGTTATCTACAGTCGGTGGTGCCAAATTGTGAAGAGGTACACCCACCTGTTGTGTTGAAACAGTCGCTTGTTGACCCAGTGGTATTGAACTATCTAAAGTCCGAAGCTGAGGGTCAGTATTGTTGGAATAATCCTGAGAGTTCAAGTTCCCCTGGTTGTTTCCGTTAACAGATGTAATAGTGTAAAGTTCGCCGCTTCACTGCTTCTCTACAGAGTCAAGTCTCTGGGTTAGATAATTAATACATTGTGACAGTGAATTAAGAATGTTAGTTAAATCCACTGGTTGCAAAGTTTGCAAAGGTTGTGTTCGTCCGAACAAGTTCGGGCTGGCTGGGCTGTTAGGTGATCCAGATGCCATAAAAACTGTAGAACAAACAAACAAACTGGGCGAAAGAAACGAACAATCCAAAACAGAACAGGAACCCAACAGTAGCCAGCAAGAAAAGATGTTAATCCCAAAAAGCACTTTCTTTTAACGTAGTCAATTTAATAAAAATTTTATTATGTTTTCGTCACTTTAAATAAAGTAACTTCTTCAGACAAACAGCAGTTACACAGTTTCTACAGCATTTAAACTATGTAGCATGAAATCATGTGACTAATAACAGCAGTGAGTTAAAGGTGCAGAAGCACAATAATTCAAACACTATTAAAGTAAATCTTAAGAACTTACATACTACTTCAAAATAAAAAATGTGTATGCAGTCAATATACAGTATACAAGAATTGATTACTAAAAAGTTAAAACAAAAAATAAAGAATTAAAACAAAAAATACACTATCGTGTAAGATTTTCTTAATTTAAGCAAACATGAAATGTTGCAGTTCTCCGTCAAGCCATATGATGAAACTTATGTTAGATGGCACTCTTTCTGATATCTTGGCAAAGATGATTAATGTACTATTAAATATAATACAAAATGCAACAAATAACACTAAAGAGGCATGTTAAGCTACATTCTGGTTTCTTAAAATGGTCCAGTAGTGTGTTACTGATAGTATACTTGACATGCAATAGCACCCAGAATAGACATGCTATGTTATAAACAAAGTACAAAAATATAGTTTTTCACATATATGAAACTTATTATTGGAATGATATCAAATAATTAGAGTAGCATTCACACTTTTACAAGCTAAACCTGGATCACACATAACTGTCATTCATTAAAAATGACAGTCTGCTTTATATTAAACAACTCATACAAATAGTTCTTGCTGAATCATTAAATGTTATTTCTTTAAATACAATAGCTTTTTAGTGGTTAACATCATTTGAAATGTTTTTTCTTGTTTTTTAGTGGTTTGAAAGGGATTGAGGGATTGATGTATAATGCAGAGGTGGCTTGGATTCACTCATAAACATTTTTGTGTGAATTGTAGTTGATAAACTGTTCATTTGGAAGCCCTTGTCATGAAGACCAGCTTGAAGTAGCATAATTAGAGTCATGAGCACTTTTGTGATGCTGGGGGATTTCTGAAAATTGTAAGAACTGTCCAGGTTACTTCTTCCTGTTTAACAGTAAATAATCATAATATTTTGAATATATGCTAAGATATCAGTGAATACAAGTTAGATAATTAGAAAAAGACAGTGAATTGCATTCTAAACCACAGTTAGTTATTATATAGTCCTAAATGCTTGCAGTATGATTAAAAATTTAGGATTGTATTTCTCTGTTATTGTCTCTTTTTAATGATAACAAAACTTACTATCTCAGAACAATTTATTATGGAAAGTTTGAATCTTAAAAGGGAAGATTTTTCAAACGTTTGTTCGGATACTATTAGACAAAACATTTAATGAAAAAATTGGACTGATTCTAACAGTAGTACTAGATTAAAAATATCAAATATATGAGTAAATATAAGGATCATAGGATCATAGGAAGTTACTAGGCTATTGGCCCTGAGGCCCTTATAAGCCTAGCCAAGAGTTTAGCCCATGTTTAGACAAGTCAGCACCCAAAGCCCCTGTCCAGCAAGGACATAGGTGGAATCCCAGGGGTGTATTTTCTGTATCCCATCCAGTTATCCAGGTTGCACTTAAAAAGGGATAATGAGGTACTCTGCTTGACATGGAGAGGAAGTCTATTCCACAGATGGGGGAGTCTCTGGGACACAAATCTGTCCCGCCAGCAAGTCCTATTGATGTCACAGACCAGCTTGAGGTCACGTGTGCAGGTTACTCGAGTGGAGCTTTACTTGCAGATATGCAGCAGTCCCATCAAGGTGGGGTCTGAGATTGCTTTGTATGCCAGATAGAAGTCACCTCTGAGGAGTCTGTATGAAACTGAATAGAGGGATAGGGTATCTGTGTAGGGTAGATGTTTGAGGGCCTGGATTTCTGGTGAGGAACCCTTGTGGTGTCTCCAGTTGCTGCATGTGCTTTGCGAGGTACATGCCGAAGGGGACATTGCACTCAATAATTGGCCTTATAAGGGAAGAATACAGGGATGTTATGACCTCCTTGTCCCTGGATGAGATGCCCTTATTTATGAGGTGGGCCATGTAGAAAGCTTTCCATACAATGGAAGCAACATGGTGGTCAAAAGTCAGACTGCTGTCAACCTGGGTGTCCAAATCCCTCACAACTGATTGCATGCTTAGGACGTTGCTATTAATGTGATAATATGTGGGGATGTTACTCTCCCCAAAGGGGCTGATGATAAATATTTTGGCATTCAGTCTGAGGCCATATTTCTGGCACCAGTCATTTGTTTGACTGAGACCCTCTTAGAGGAACTGATGACTGTGCCCAGCTTGCAGTCATCTGCAAACTTGGTCAGCTATAGCCCACTGGTTTTGGCCTGCACCTCAGAGAAGTATATTAATAAAATAAGAGAATGGAACAATGAATTGAATACATTACAGGCCAAAATAGACACACTAAAGATAAATCTAAAAACCAAATGATATTATCGGTCAGTCTGAACGTAAAACTTAAATACAAAATATGTTGAAATTCTAAATCAAAGTTTCAATGTTCTTCTTTCGGCTTTTCCCGGTTAGGGGTCGCCACAGCGGAACTCCGGTCCGCTAATGATTGGCAGTAGATTTTTATGGGTGCCGAGGTGCCAGCTCGATGCCCAACCTTCAACGAAGGCACGTCCATTCTACGCATGTCTTTCGAATGCCACTCGACCACAGGGAGGACATGCAGACTCCACACAGAAGGCGCTCCAGCCGAGAATCGAATGGGAGAACCTCTTGCTGTGAGGCAACAATGCTACCACTGCACCACCGCGGCTTAAACCTAGAAAAACTTAAACTTCAAACATATTCAGTAAACCCTTTAAGCTTGCGCAAACTTGCACTAAGGTCAAAGAAAATGAATAAGCTAAATCATATCAAAAAATTATAACACATATAAATAATAAAAAATAAAGAAGAACAGATATTAAAGATATTCTTGAGGGCTTTAAAATATTTTATGAAATGTAAATAATAATACACATAACCTAGATAATGATGATATAGTTGGTAGTTGCTGATGCTGGGCATTGACTCATACCTCTAATTGTCCCCAAATTAGACTCATATTTTAGCTCTATCCAAGTCTCTCTTCTTAATCCCTGTTCCTTCCTAAAAATGGTGACTTTTGGAGAAAAGGTGATGAATCACACAACATATAATAACAATATCTAGAGTCATACAGTTGTTTTACTTCAGAAAATGTATATTAATTTTTAGGATGTTATTCTGTCAATGTCTCAAATTAATATATATATATATATATATATATATATATATATATATATATATATATTTATATATGGTTATACCTCACTTCAACGACACGCCGGAACATCGACAGGGAAATCGCGAGCCCCAGAAGATCGACAGCACAGAAGACCGACGCGACGGGACCTAGAAGATCGACAAGCAGAAGACCGACCCGACGGATGAAAGCACCGACGCCGAGGATGCCGAAATGGGAAAAGGCTGTGTAAGTATGCGGTAGTGACGGACGTTAGGGTGCGAATAAGGTAAGTGGGGATAGGGGTGGGTTAAGTGAGTTAGGGTTAGGGAGCGGGTCAGGTAAGTGTGCGGTAGTGATTGTGTTTGGGTTAGGGGTGGGTTAAGTGAGTTAGGGTTAGGAGCGGTCAGGTAAGTGTGCGGTAGTGATTGTGTTTGGGTTAGGGCGGATAAGTGAGTTAGGGTTAGGAGCGGTCAGGTAAGTGTAGTGACGGACCTTAGGGTTAGGGTTTGGGTCAGGGTTGTAGGTAGTTGTGTATGTGTGGTTTAGTGTGGGTTTGTAGGGATTTTGGTGTGCTTGTGTTGTGTATGTGGTTTTTGGACGGGGAATGTGTTTTGGTTGTTGATTGTTGTGTGTGAAGTGTATGAGGTTTCGTGTTTGTGTACCGTCGGTTATTTCGTTGTCGGGCATGTGGGATTTCGTGTTTTTGTACTGTCGGTTATGTGGTGTCGGTGATTGCGTTGTCGGTGTTGTGGTGTTTCGTTTATGTGAGGTAGAACCATATATATATATAGGGACAGCACAATGGTGCAGTGGTAGTGTTGTCACCTCACAGCAAGAGGTTCTCTGGTTCGATTCTCAGCTGGGGTGCCTTCTGTGCGGAGTCTGCATGTCCTCCCTGCAAATGTGTCGGGTGCTCTAGTTTCTTCCCATGTTACAAAGACATGCATCTGGGGCATTTCTTTCTGGGCCTCCACTGAAAGTTGGCTTTGTTCCAAGTCATTTTTTCCTGGTTAACAAATGTTAAATAAAAATAAATAAATAAAAATATGTTGTATAGCTGCATATATATATATATATATATATATATATATATATATATATATATATATATATATATATGTCTGTGACTCCATCCTTATTTACTATTTTCATTAACACATTAGGATCATATGCATTATTTGTCACTGGATCTTCAAGTTTATCCTACTTCTCCTTTAACTCTACAAGGGAAAATGTCTCTGAAGACAGTTCACTCTTGGTCAAGTTCCTTAGATTTAAACTCAAGTTTCAGGCGAACTCTTCTTAATCCCTGTTCCCTCCTAAAAATGGTGACTTTTGGAGAAAAGGTGAGGGTATGCTGTTTTGATACAACTACATACCTATCCCAAGTCCCTCACAACCAGCATTAGGGAAATTTCCTATATTCTTTGCAGGATTTTTTCTTATTGATCTACAACTTAGCATCTCCTCACATCTCAGATATGCAACAACTAGATTACAAAATTTCACCACAATCAGCAATACAGTTCACCGGTGTTACAATCCACAGCAGGAAGCATAGACTCAAAAAGGTGAAAAGGTATACATCTTGTCAAAACTAGAACATTGCTTCCTGCTGAACCTTTCCTCAACTGTAAAAAAACTAAAAATCACAAGGCCTGCAGATGTATTAATAACGTAAAACTCATAGAGCACCACTGTGCTGCTCTCACCAAGCCAAAGGTTTTGCCAGTCACACACAGATAGGTTATCTTCCTTTTTAGTGATTTACATACTATGCCTAATCAAAGACACTATTCTGCATTAGCTTCCTTCTTTAACAATATATCTTTCTTCTCTTGAGATGCAGCTCTCAGGATACATGAATATTTTCTACAGCCCAATTCAAATCCGTGCTTCAGCTTTCTGACTACAGCAAGGTCATTCTGTTTCAAATTGTTATTGCATTGTGACTTTACAACTGGTACATAAGTTGCTACTCTTGTATTATAATAAGAGCATAGCTGAAAATGGACCCCTGGGTCTAGTCTACAGAAATCTGATGACAAAACAGGTGCTGGCTTTGAGGGAACATGGGCAAAAGTTTTGGCTAGGCTTATAAGGGCCTCCGGGCCAATAGCCTAGTATCATCCTATGAATCTATGAATAAAAATGTGTCCTCAACCAAATAGACAGGATAACCACTGTTGGTCACTCTTAAGACTAGTCAGTCACAGCTGGTCTCTCTGAATCCCATTAATAGTCAGTGATTTGATACCTCTGGCACACTGTGGTCAACTGGATCACAGCAAATATTCAAACAGGTGAATTACAATAAGCCAGATGGAGGAGTGACAGAAGCATTTCTCCATCTAATTGACATCCATTTAGTTTTTATACAAAGGTAATCCTAAAATCAGGCAGTCCTAAAAGTGAAGATTCATTACATTAATACTGCACATAGAAGAATCGATTTTGCATACAGTGTAAGAATCCTATTCAGTACCCAAGAGCACTACAGTTACACTACACAGAATTAACAACCTAAAGAATTAAAAAGGTAACAGAAAACTCAGACATGCATCATCCTGAAAATAAGCAATTTAAGCACAAAATGAAATAATAATAAACTATTTTTAACTTGAAAGAGAACATACTAAGCAGTACAAAAGGTGAATACTTCAGGACAGATTTTTACCTAACAAAATTTAAAATAAATTCTTGAAGTAAGTTTTCAATATAGGAATAAAAAAAATTATGTAGTGGTGTGGTGGAATAAAACACATTTGTATTCCTTTGGGAGTTACTATGAAAAGTCACAGAATAAATAATTTGATGCAACCTTATAAACAGAGAAATCGTTTTCCCCCTGGAGGACTTCAGACATTAAGCAGAATATAATGGGATATAATAGGAAAAACTTCAATGCATAAATTCAACGATTAAGTTCACTAAAAATCCCTCCCTCCAGGTTTCACTTGCATATTCAATCAAGAGATGTTTTGTTTCTACTCTATATGCAAATTCATTTAAATATTTTTAACACAATAAAAAATAAAACGGATCTTAATAAAAGTCTGAAGCCAGCCTAACAATGTGATTTCAATGACTCTCAGACTCTACCAGTTACAAAACCAAGATAGCTACTCCGCTTCTTCAGACAACAACCAAATACTGTAGTCATATTGCTTATGCATGACTACTGATGAAATTCATATACATACTATTCCAAAATCAAACCTTCCAAACTGCCAATGTTAATAAGCACACAAAAAAGACACTAAAAAGTACAATAGCTATCAGTCGTTCTGTCTCGCATGATGCTGTATCCCAACTGTAAACTTCAGCACTAAGAAAATCACTTTTAACACTAGTGAATTATTTACTACCAATTAAGTTACATTACCTCTTGTGGGATTTGGCCCTCTCAACAGAACCATGAGGTAAACCAAGCACCTAACAAGTCAGCAAGCACCAACCTCCTGGCATACAAAGACAGCCACATTTTTGGGCTCATGGCCCTCACCCAATTACAATGTGTTACCCATAGCTTGCGGCTACACCATTAATAACACAAACTGATGCCAATCTGCTAGAGTTGTCAGTTTAAAAAAAGCTTGCGAGTTATGCGCCAGGAAATTCAGCATATGCTTACAGCAAGCGCTAATTACTGTGAGCCATTTCTTTAATTTCATCTAGCAAGATCTGAGAGGCATACTTTTAACTATGTTCTATCTCAATACAGAAAAAAAAACAGAAAATGGGTTATGTTAATTAGCATATCATAACTGCCAGTCTAAATTCTCCTCACTAGTCTAGCCCCGTTGACCCTTCATCTTCCATTTTTCTTAACTTTGGGAAAAAAAGTCTCTCTCTGAGATTTCATGTACTGAGTGCAAAGAGCATCAGAGACAGACAGACTGAACCCATGCAAATGGAATAAAAAAATCTGAAAACTCAACATATCTGCACAATTATCCATTAATGCTATAAAAATAAAAAATGTTGAACTAAAGATTCAACTCTTCACTGATGATGTTTTACTAACAATTGGAAATATAAAGAATTCATTAGAATGGTTTACTATCAAAAACATAAAATCACTTAGGCATACGGTGATTTCTGCTACAAATAACGTCGACTCATACATATTAATTAGGTTGTATGGTCGACACAACAAAGTTGACAAATTCTGTTGACCATATTTTGTAAATCTCCCATTTACATCAATGCTGTGAGTCCCTCCCCTGTGTACATCCTTTTAAATGGATATACACATAAACATAGACATTCCAACTGTTGCTCCTACTATATTCGAGGAGGTGGCTGTCATGCATGTCAATGTCGACCTTTGGACTGTAAACCCATTAGAACATATAATTAGTTCTATGAGTCAGTTTTAAGAAATCTTGGACTTAAGATTTAATCATTATAAAACAAGTATATTATTAATTAATAAAAAAATAAAAATTCATGCAAAAAATATTCTAACTTCAACTGGAATAGCAATCAAAAGAAATACATTGGTATAACCATTGCATCTAATAGTAAAGAAATGACACAAACAAACTTTCAACAGGTTGTTGATAGAATTTTAAATTTACTCACAAATTGGAACAATTCTTCTTTACCATGGAAGAAAGATTAATGCTTATTAAGATGGTAATTCTCCCTAAAATATTGTTTGTCTCAAAATCTTTAGTACTATCTCCACCAAAAAAATGATGAAGACAAATAATATTCTGCTTAAAATTTTTGGCATACTAATAAACCAAGAGTTTCCTTAGATTGGTACAGAAAAGGTTGGGATAATGATGGAGTAGGATTTTCTGATATTCAATTGTATGATACTTCAACAACTGTAAAAGTTACAGCAGTGTGGATAATTTCATCTTATGATTCAAAATGGAAAAAAAAAAAATAAACCAGTAAATATCATTAGTAAATAAGAAATATATCACAACCAGTCATAAACAAATAGTCCATAATAGATTTATCTGGTTCTGAAAATATTTTTACATAAATGGGATTAGACACTCTTCTCAAATTCCCTATTTAAATAACATTTCCTCTTTCCAAAACTTCACATGTTCTAACCATTGTATCAAAGACTTAATATTTTCTGTTTCCAATTGCATATACAAATGACTACTTAGAAACTCATAACTTCAATAAAATGCTAGTATTGAAACAACAATGTAACTTAATTTATTGGGATCAGTTTTTAAATGGTACTGATTATATATATATATATATATATATATATATATATATATATATATATATATATATATATATACTGTTGAAAAGTTAAGGTTCAAATGCAATCAAGATTCTGAGAATTAGTTAATTTTGTAAATATTTAGAGACTTTGTGAACACAGAGATGAATAAGATACTTAACCTAGGTAAGAAATTCCTTCCCAGATCATTGGAATTCTTAATAAATATCAATAATACTGCAATGAAAATTAAATAATGTTTGTCACGAATTTATAAAATTCTTAAGTTAGATTTCACATATTTAGACAATTTCTATTGGAACTACTCTTCAAAAATTAATAACGAAGACTTCTCTGAAGAATACAAGAAATAATATTAAAATCTATAGATAAAACTACATCTTCATTATACTAGATAATTTTCACTTGGAAATATTTACACAGAGCTTTTGCTGCTCTTAAGAAAATTACAATTATGTATAAATCAAATTGAATTAAATGCTGCTGATGTCATTCTGAAATAATAGCTGATTTGATGTATATGGTATATGAATGTGAAGTCATCTCCTCCTTTCGGAAAAAAATTAATAACGTCATTCAAGTTCTATGGTCAGATAGATGTGATATTTCTGTCTTTAGTTTTATTTAATGTTCTGATTCCTGAGATAATCCCACAAACTAAGTGCATCTTCTTGCTCTATTCTTGCCATAGCTAGAAAAGTAATTACTAAAAATGGAACAGTGAAGTTAACCCCTGCAGTGTTGAATTTATTAGTATGGCAACATTTGTTTTCAGTATTGAATTGCATACTATAAATATGAGAACTAATAATATCACACATTCATATAAATTGTGGCTTAAAGACTTGGTTAAAAATGTTTAACTGTTGTTGATATGTATAACTTTAATGTATTGATCAGCTATGGACCTATGCCAACAGTTATTTGTTTGTTTTATAATTGATTTATTTATTGTTTTAAAAACCTAATAAAAAATAATAAAGAAAAACAAAGACTAACAAAGAAAAAGAAAAGAAGGGAACAAGTGAAATGCCACTATGGAAGCATGAAACAGAGGAAACTATAAAGCAATTAAGACAGGAAGAATCACTGTTAGAAGGCTATAGAAAAGGGAACAAATCATCAAAAATACTTAGATAGATGCGGTAATAGCAATGCACAGTATCAAGATGGACTAGGCTGTATCCTACTGTATTGCCAATAATAAACTAAAATGATCATTACAAGCAGAAAAAAACTTAGAAGATATGCAGATAAATATAAAGGAAAAGGACAAAATAAGCAATTCGTTGATGACCCAAAATACTTATATAGAAAACTAGGTATCAAACCAAACAAATAAAAACATTACAAAAAAGGTGTTAACATCATGACAAAAAAGATTTAGCCCTGAGTAAGAATTATTTATATGCACATCCTGAACACACACAAATGTGGCTAACAGCAGGAAAAATGATAACCCTGTTTAGAGTGAAACCAGCAAGTCATCCTAGAAACTATAGACCAATAGCTTGCCTACTGACAATAAACAAATTACATACTGGAATTGATGCAGACAGACTTTATAGTCATTTAGAAAAAAAAATAAATTATGGCAATAGAATAAAAAGGGTGACAAAAAATTCATATGGAACAAAGGATCATTTGTTGCTAAATAAAGCCAAAATAGAGATTTGTAAAAAGGAAAAGAATTTAAGCATGGCATGGATAGATTACAAAAAAAATTTGATAGCATTCCACATTCTTGGAAAAAGGAATGCTTACAGATGTATACAATATACCCTACACTGATTAACTATATTACAATGACCATGAAACTGTGGCAAACCATTCTGCAGCCGAGAAATGACAAATGGCAAATTCTTATCCCAGGGATAAAAATTCAAAGAACGATATTCCCAGATGATTCTTTATCACCACTGCTATTTTGTTTTGCCCTTAACTCATTAGGCTATTTACTTAACAGATTAGGCAATGGTTAAAATTTTTCTCCCAGAAACCAACCTTGTGTAAAGATTTCTCATCTACTGATTGTGGGTGACTTAAAACTGTATAGTTCATCAGATGAGGAGTTGAAAGCAAAACTACAAATGGCTAAAAGTTTCTCAGATGATACAAAAATAATATTTGGTCTTGATAAATGTGCAAAAGCAACATTTAAAGCAGGGAAGCTGCAGCACCAAGAAAATATCAGCCTGAGAGAAGAATGTGATATAAAGGAATGTGACCAGGAGGAAGTGTATAGATATTAGGGAATTGATGAAGAACTAGCAATAAAACATGAACAAATTAGAAAAAAGCTCAGTAAGAAATATTTCAGAAGAATAAAACTGATATGGAAAATTGCCTTGACATGCAGGAATAAAGTCCAAGCCAATAAATCAATGTACTCTTCCTGTACTAAATTACAGTTTTGGTGTGATCAACTAAAATTATTGGATTGATTAGACACAAAAACAAGAAAAAATGCTTCATGCTTATCACGATTTATAAAAATCAGTCTATATGAAGATTATATATGCATCACTCTGAAGGAGGTATAGAAATGCTCAAAACTGATTGCAATTGTGGGACTGATACATGTACATGCTGACTTCATCAGCTCCAAACATAGAGAAAGTTTTAAAACATGAGGAGAAGAAGCCTAAGATGATATCTTTGTTTAGTTTAGCAGAAACATTTCTGTGTCAAGCAGGAATGGAAACCAAACCAGAAGTAAACAAAAAGACAGCAAATGTATGAGCAAAAAAGAAAAATATATATATAAGGAGAAAGCTCAGATGAGAAAGAAAGAAAGAAAACTGGAAAAGCCATAAATATAGTAGCAAATACAGAGATCATCTGTTGACTAAGATTTGATGCAGGAATGATTAATGAGATGTGAGTTGAAACCAAAAGATGAAAGGCTAATAATGGCGGCCCAAGATAGTGGACTATGTACACACTGGTTTACAATGTACATCAAAATGTTGGGAGAAACAGGCAAATGTAGGATCTATGAAAAAGAACTGGAAACAGTTGCACATCTTGTTGCTAGGTGTGATACACTCATAGAGAAAGCCTGTATACAGAAAGGTGCAATAATGTAGCAAGACTGTTGCACTGGGGATTGTGCAAATACTGCAGCTAAGATGCATTGGAAACATGAACCAAAAAGCATTATAGAGAATGGTGAAGCTTATATCATATAGGATCACCCATTACCAACACTTCAAGATGCAGATGTAGATTTAATAATCCATGAATAAAGACAAAAGTAGCATTGATCATTGAAATTGCTGCATCCCGTGATTGCAATGTCTTATGTACAGAAAGATGCAAAGTCAAAAGATTCTAGGATTTGCAGGTAGAAACAAGAGCAATGTAGAAGAAAGATACCCAGACAGTTCCCAAGTATTAGAAACAGCAGGTCTAATAAAAAAGAATTTACTATCATACTTAGATAAGCTACTCATACAGATATCCCCATATGAATTACAGAAGGAGGCTATTCTGGGCGTCATGGATGTTGTTAACACCATTTGAAACAATACTAATTTCATGAAATCTATTTGTACCCCGACTTAGGAATGGGGTCTATTTCTGTCAGGTATTAGAATCCCAAAATACCGAAGAAATGAAACTAGGAGAGATATCCAGTAACACACTCCTTAACCTGCTCCTGGGTGAGGCAAGCAGACCATGCCCATACCTCTCAACTGTACAGAATTCCACTGAAAATATCATTTTAGGGCTCAAAATAATAGAGTGCCATGAATTCCCAAGTGGACCCTTTAAATCCCAAATTCATTTTTTGTTTATATTTGTGGTTCCCATGTGCTCGCTGATGTCATCATGCAGCACCAGTGTGCTCTGCGTTATCATCAATGTGCAGTGGCAGATGTGATGATATCAGAGCCATGACAGTCCTTTGAATGATCTGGTTGGTTAGACCAATGGAATTAGGAGAAAGTACACTTCTGTGGGGTATTTATTCTTTGCATGTTTGCAAGGATTTTTTCTGGGTAACTTTGGTGGAAGACTGAGAACCTGACCTGGACTCCACGAGCAAGATTGAAGATTGAAGACTGAACTCTGTTACTGAGGTATGAGACCATGCTGAAGTAATTAGCTAAGCATATATTCAGTAGCAGTATTATCTAAATGCACTTGTGAATCTCAGCCTTGCTAATTGTTACACCCAAATCTGACTGAAGCTGCTTTCAACCCTGTAGCCTGGCGTACTCAAACGAGAACATTTTTTCTGAGCACCTCTCAGAAACACAATGGGTCATGAAGTTAAGTTTAAACTTTTAATGTAAGGATTAACAACAAAATTGTTCTGTTCACTTATTGATCATATAAAGATAAAAATAAATATGTTATTTGGGCTTAGAAGGGAATGATATGAGGTTGTGTGTAGAACACATTTCAGGCTAGACTGCAGCTCATGTTTCCTCCTTTGTTATGGGTTATCCCTCTCTTTCTTTCCTATCTTCATTATCTGTTATTGATATAAAGTTGTTTAAAAGATGTACTTTGCTTGCTTAATGGCGGTCTTAGTTGTCTGAAAAAACCTTTAAGGTTATGATGGCAATATTGTGAACATTTCTGCAGTGTATAACTCTAACATACACATTTCTACATTGAGACTCATCGCAGATATATTTTTCTCAATAAAAGATGTGGATGTTTAGTTACTTTTCAGTCTCCCCTTGTCCCTTTTCATGAACTAGCAAGGGAAAGTTTCAAGAAACATTCAACTCATGCACCAGCTATCCATCAACAGATGAATTGCGCAGAAACAAATAATCAAAAGTACGCAGTTTTGCAAGGGTAAATGCACAGTTAACACTCTTTCCACTCTTTGCTTACAGTGACATTATTTAACTGTAGATGCAATTTCAAAAACACTGAAATGACATCCTTACTATATTAGCATTAACATTCGGGTATGCAAAATGTGTCTCTATCTACCCCTCTAGCTATGCAGATGGTTATGAAATGAATAGGTGAACAGCACTGCTTTTGGTGGACTACTGATGTGACCCACTGAGCAGATGGTACTTTCCTGACTCTCTACCACCCCTGACCTCTTTAGCAGGTTAAGTACTTTATATCTATCCAAAGAAAACATTCTGCAGATAAACCACTATCAGTCAATGCGAATGAGCTGTGAGACAAATGGCTAGCAAATAAGATTAATATTAAAGGGATATGCAATAATTACAGCTTTACTGGTCAGTCTCTTCCTAGTGCCTCTGCGATACATGACTAAATGGTGTGCAATGTGCATGGATTTCAGTTCAGTAAATCCAGGTTACTTTGACCAGAAATACCTGAGTTTTACACTTCCTGATGTCTGCTACTTCTACAGTCAGGGACAAACTCAAAAATAAATAAGGGCAAAGGCTCCAAATCAGGAACACTCTTAAATATTGGTATTAACATAAAGTTTGTGAGAGTAAGAGGTTGTGGATTAGTACCCTTTTAATAAAGTAAAATGAGTTTATGACTGTAATGATTGTCAGCATTTTTAATATATTTTGCCACCTCTTTTTAAAAATTGACATGTTTTGGGAGGGATTAATCAAAATTCTGAGCCAAGTTTGCTTTATCTGTTACAGATTATTGTGCATGTCAAATGTTGGTATCCCACAGTTCGACCGGAGTGGGAGAGTTACATAATTATGCATGCAAATTGTATACTAATTTGCATCCTTTTTGGCCAATTGTACTTATTTTTCATGGGCCTTTGTCCAGATTTTTGATGATTCTAGGTTGAGCGGTATGACTATGCTGTTTCACTCCTCTTCATCGATGGCTGGATTCTTCAGTGCCTTGGCCACTACAGGAACTTCAGTCAGTTTTTTCATGATCAGGGATCCATCCCTCAGTACCAGGGGACTAGTCTTTCTTCTGTAGTTATTGAAGCAAAATGATTTGTGTTCTAAATATCATTTAAGATCGTTAGTTGTATGTAGGGGGGAACTTGTCAATCTACCAAATGCATTTACATTGAATGTCATTTGGTAGAAAGAAAATAACTGTAAACCATTTTTGGTGATCTTTGAGGTTGTACTTTTCCCCTTTATTATGCAATCCCTAGCAGTCTGGCAGTTGCTGCTGAAGACTAAGGCACTGAAATGTTAACAAGTTACTTCCTGAGGGGCACGTTTGACTTTCTCAGCCTTCACCTGTCTACTGTATGACCTTGATCAACTAGATTAACTAGACAGCACTTTGGGGCAACTGGTAGGCTAAGCACCTTAGTGGTCTCCTGGACTGTATGTCTAGTAATTATCTATGACCCTTAGTGTTGGTATATATGTATGGGCCTCAGTCATTTAATTGAACACTGACAGTGTGAGAACCCATTTGCAACCAGCATTTTTAATCAAAATCTCAGAATTATGGAAAATGCTGGTAGCTGGTTGTGGGAGATCACTGTAGAGCAGGGAGTGGGATTTTGCCCTTTCCCTGCTGTAGCGTGATCTCAACATTGCGATATATAATTAGGAGGGGGAGTGGGGTGTACACATGGGTTTGCTGTCCTGCGTATAGCTTGCTTTTGAAGGCTTTTTCAGCATTTTGAAGCCATGGTCAGTGGATGTTTGTGATGTGCTGAGGGCTGTGGTAGCATGCTTGTCTGTGCCAGCAGGGACAGTGCCTCAGCACTTGGTGCAGCACTGCAGGTCAGCCAGCTGGGCAAGTCTATGGCATGCATGACAGAGGATTCAGCTTCCCGTGCATGCCACTACCCATAACAGCTGCCTTGCTAGGAGTTGCATTGGCTGTACCACAACCTTGTCTAGATGCTGGTGTGCTATGTGACCTTGACCAGCACCTGCTCAGAGATGTGCCGCCATGATGACAGGCACAGCCATGGATATGTGCTTTCCTGAGTGAAGACACCTTCAGAGATGATGTTGTTGTCAATGTGCTAGCACTACTGGAGCTGTGTCTTGCTCATCAATGGCCACATTGGCTAACATCTGTAAATGTAGCAGATGACCAGCTGGGAGGACAGCCACTTTCCCTTGCAAGATGATCCATTGAAAACACTGCACAAAATACTGTGTGATTCAGTATATATAAGGAATCACACATAAAGGATATGCAATTACCCAGGTCAGCATGCACAGACCTCATCACCCTCACTATGCTTACCATTTCTGTGGTGGAACAAGGTTGTGCCTTCTTGATGATCCTTCACATATATCAGGTTGTGACCATTGACATACCAGCCTCAAGGGTGGGTAGGAATCATATCTCCAGTGAGCCTCATTACCAACAAAACTGTGTGAACTTTCTTGGTCATGAGTACTGGGGCCAGCACACTCCTTTGATGTATAGTGTCCCCATCAGTGTGTCCTTTCTCAAATGTTTGTGTAAACTGGGTATCAACAAACAGAGAAATAATGCCCATGGTTTGTTGTTGTCACACTCCTTATGTCTAACACACCCACTGCACCCCTGACTGAGGCACCTCATCTCTGCCATCATTATCTGAAGCTACAGATCCTCCAAATTCAAATGAGGGTAGTTCCACAGTGCTGGTGCCAAATAAAAATTCACTTGTAGAAAGCATTGTCCAGTGTGTGAGCAAACATCACAACTATGCATGCATCTGCTATATGAATAGCTACACATGTGAGACAAAATAGTACCCTGGACCATACCTTTTGCAGATGGATACACTTGATAGAGCTCTGATGTTCCTGTATGACACAAGTCAGAAAGATTTAATGAGGTGAGTGAGACTAATGAGATCTTGCAGCTGTTGATACAGTGAACCAGAACAACATACCAGGACACCTGCAGCTGAAAGTATCTGGATCTGGTCCAGCTCTGTCCCAACATCCAGCACTGCATTGTGGGATTCTGTGGAGGTGTTACAACCCTTAAGTGATGCCAGGAACTCCTCCATCTCCATGGGGTGTGGTTTGGTTGATAGCCCACCACCTGTTGCCCTACATCCCTGTGTAAAGGCTTCTGCTCTGTGGGTGGCAGCACAGATCATATCCATGAGCCTGTAGCAGACCATTTCATAGCCATGGTCCTAACCACCTGCAGCATTAACAATGTTGACAATGTCAGTGCATGCATGGTCATGGAAGAGTTAGTCAGTGGAATGGATAGTAAGGAGCGAATGCCAAAAGAGAAGGAAAGCCCCAGTACCACCTCATTCTCAGCATCTATAAGTCTGAGTTTATGGGTGGATTTGGAAACACCACCAAATGCAATGGTTTTCTTTGGGCCCTTTTTTTAGGCATAGTTCTGTTGGATAAGGATTTAGTGGAATTAACAGCTCTGTTCCAGCATGGGGTTACTAATCTCGACACTACTACTGTAATCCTAGTAGGCCATATAATATGGCGTAGGTGTGCCTGATTGTTAGATATCTGTATCCACAATCTTTAAGTAAATGTTAGCTAGTTATTATGTACTAAGCACAGATTCACAGCAACATAAGTACATAACCGAAAATGAACAACAACACCTACATAGTACAATAACACTGTTAAAAAGGTAATTAGATAAGTACACGGCACACAACAATACAGTAGTACTGAACATTACTCTGGACAGGAAGGAGTTTAGGGGTGTGTCTACCATCTACACTAACCATCCTGCATGCTACTACAACCAGTACACCTCCATTGTAACTATAACAACACTTTTGTGCAACACATATTCAAGTACTGACAAGCTGGCATCCTTTATTGACCTTTGAGTAAACAGCTGACACAAAGCTACACTGTATAAAATCATATGTGCAAAAAGTAGCACTTATCTTAGTTAAGCAGATATTTTCTTGAGAAGCATGTTATTTGAAAAACATCCTTAGCAGGACTCAAACTTAAAACTTTCATTTTTTAATGTTTAGTTCTATAGCACAGTGAGGCTGTGTGCTTCTCATCACACTTATATTGTGTAGATTTACTCCTTTGAGTGAGATGATTGTGATAACTATGGCTAATAATTGTTTCTAAATCACTCAATTTGTATGAATAGCAAACCTGATAAACATCATGAAGATACCTATACAATGCCATGAACATGCCTGAGCACATGCAGACAGCACTGTGTATATGTGGGCAGCAGTTATTTTATGGATGAGATAATTGCCATCAGCAGATGGAGTTGCTGTGGCACTGTCAGCCCAGCTATCTGGAATTTTGCAAATAATCACATGTCATTTGTGAATATTAATGTGATCCATATGCTTGTCTTACAAATGTAAGAGAACTATATGTTATGTGTATACTAAACTACTGGTGCAGAAGTGTGTGTTGAACTGAATGTTATATACTGAGCTTAAAGAATGTAACCACAGTGTACCCTGCTGGAAAAAGAGTAGAATGTTTTATGATTGTGTTTATCTCTCAGTTTCACTAAAGGAGATAGGATGTCTAGAGCTAGACGTTTCTTTCTATTGTCTTGAAACAGAAATAATTACTAGGTTTAAAATGTAAAGTGTTTTTATTGCTCTGTGAATTCCTAGCAGCTGCACATCTGAGACATAAGTATTTTTGACACAGAGATCTTTGTTTCTGTTAGCCTGCGAACTGAAAGCAGGTGATAAAGAGTGATGTCATCTAGCTGACCCAGCAGTAATGTTTTGATATTAATTTGGGAACTCTCTCAGAGGCTGTACATTTTGTATTTGTCTTAGGACCTGGAAACATCCTCTGATCAGCACTTGCCTTGCTAATAGTAAGTAACCAGGGTACAGTAATATCACTTAGATATAGATAGGAATATAGTAAAGATTAGTTTAGATGTTTTCTGTATTTATTTGAGACTGTCCTGCAATGTTGTTTTGAAATGTTTCCTGTGATTCTGAACTCTGTAGTCACTGTGTTGAGTTATTGAGTATTGTCTTGTTCTTTTATTATTTATTATTAAATATATTTAAACCTTTTAATTGTGGCTGGTTTGTTTAGAGATATTTAAGCTCTTAGCGTACTTGCATATGTATTTGGTGACACTGTATATGCCACTCCAATACCCTTGCTGTTGGTCACACTTACCATTTGGATAAAAGTAACATTACACAGTAAGATTGGGCACCTTTAATAAGGGCCTTAAAAGTAGTTGATAAGAGGTGGCTGGTGGCAGTGATAACTACTTTATAGTCTGGGCAGAAGGGAGCATAGCTAGTAAACCTGTGCCAGCCTTCCACAGGAGTGTGTGTGTGTTTGCATATCAATCAAATCTCAAAGTGTGTGTGTGTGTGTGTGTGTGTGTGTGTGTGTGTGTGTGTGTGTGTGTGTGTGTGTGTGTGTGTCAGCTACTTGGCAGGGACATGAAGCACTGGTTGGACAGAGAAGATGCTGGAGGTCTTAGCTTGGCCACTCGACTGAGATCTTAACCCTATAGCTGTGCTAGTGGGGAGTCTTATTGGATATCTGGAAAAAGAGGGAGAAACCAGCCCCAGACTGACTGTGATCTCTGTGTGCTTTTAAGGGAAATTGTACTTTCCTGTGTGTGTACTTGTCATCCTCCGAATGTGCACATCCCTCACTGGTGCTAGTGGAGAGCACTGAGCCTCCTTGATTACTGGGCATAGTGCATGGGTTGTCACAGTTGCTATAGAGCATGGAGTGTAAACAGCACACTCAGGGATGGAGGGCTGCCATGTTTCACATTTTAAAGTCCAATGGACACAGTAATACAGCACCTATATTTTGTGAGTTGCACAAATGAGTTACCTGATGATATACAGCATTTGGTGGACACTGGGACATGTGAGAACTATTTTGGGCATCAATCACCTGCTATTTGTTCCTGATATTCTTTAAGGTGAGACATTATGATTGGAAAAAAAGAGAGGATAGTGTTTCTTTTAGATCACTGAGGTGGTGTGAGGAGGAGTCCAAGTTTTATCTGGGCATCCCTCCTAGGGGGTACAGCCAAAGGCTATTCCAGATCATAGTATAAGGCTGATGCATGGAACAGTTTGGGCAAGTCTGTAACCCATGTTATTGGCATCCCACATATAACAGAACAGTGTCAACACCATTACAGTAACATGGGACATTGCAGTCCTTACCTCCTTCGCCATTGGGGTGAAGAAGTTAATGCATAGTCACCACCTTCGTACCGTGATAAATAACATAGACCCCGAGTCACTCTCAAATTTTACATTAAGCCCTTTTTATGTCTCTGGGTCCTGAAGAGATTGAAAGGAATAAGCAGATGCAGAGCAGCATATTGGAGAGCTTAAGAGAATGACTGGATGAGTAAACATGCTGTCATAAAAATTTCTGGCTTTAACGAATAATTTATTTAACATTTGTTTACCGGGAAAATCCGACTTGGAATGAAGCCACTTTTCAGCGGAGGCCCAGGGAGAAACACTCCAGAAGCATGTCTTTGAAACATGGGAGGAAACCGGAGCACCAGGAGGAAACCCACACAAACACAGGGAAGACATGCAGACTCCACACAGAAGGCACTCCTGCCGAGAATTGAACCAGACAACCTCTTTCTGTGAGCTGACAATGCTACCACTGCACCACTGCACCATCATAATCACAGTAGTTGGCATTAAAAAATGAATGCATAACTGTCATACAGTAGTGCCACATCTGTCAGTATTGGCATAGATCAAAAGTATTAGTATGACAGTACAATGCTATAAGTGTTTCTTCATGTCTCCTTCTGTGTTGGTTGGCAAGTGGATCTTCATGTTAAGTGCCTTTACTCTCACATTGGTGAGGCTATCAGTAGGTTCGATTCCTATCCCTTCAAAACTGCTGTTTTCATGAAACACATTTCCTGTATATTTTTCTCTCCAATAATATCACTGCAGCAGTACATGGTCTGTATATGTAAGATCACCGTCACTGGTTTGCAGGACATTTCACAACTTACAGTAGACTGGCTGTCCTTTGCTTATCACCTGTGATTGAAATACGTCTGCCTGAGCAGTAGGTTTACTTTTTATATGTACCATAGTCTTAGACATCAAATGCATCTCTAATCACAGGCATATGTTGGTCTGGTTAAATAGTCTCAGCTGTTAATCTTCCATATGTATTACTGCAAGTTAGATTGGCTTTAGCTCTCCCCCTCACACCCTCATGTGTGTGTGTGGGTACATATATATATATATATATATATATATATATATATATATATATATATGTATATATATGTATAATATGTGTGTGTGTGTGTGTATGTGTGTGTGTGTGTGTGTGTGTGTGTGTGTGTGTGTGTGTGTGTTTGTATATATTAATTGTAAAAAGTCTTCTGGCATTCATGATTATTTAATGCTTTACACAGTGTATTCTGCTTAATTGCATCATTAGCAATAATGGTTAGAATGCAGTTTTCATTGTGTCTGTTTTTCTCTTCCCCAATATTCTTGGTCACTAGCCTTTTTTTTCACATACATTTTGTTGTTTCTCTCATTTGTTTTATTATTATATGCAGCAATAAAGCAACCTGCAAATGGTCCACTGACAAGACTTGTTGGCCCCTCATGATTTCAACAACACCACCAGCACCCAACATATCTGGGTATGCCACAGTTGCTTCTACACCTGCTGCACTCCCCGCTCCACCTGTGTCAGGTAAACCTGCAGCAGAGGGTGGTACAGTGGTAACCACCAGTAGCATTGTGTGTGGAGGTGACACCTTTGCCATCCATTGCCAACTGGCAGACATTATCGAAGATATCATTGACAGGAGGTTGGATGCTGGCACTGGCTAGATGGAGACTATTCTCCAGCAACTCATTGAGTCACATTCTTGTCCAGCCCTGGCTTTGCCCTGTGAGCCAGGACCCAGTGGTGACAGTACCCATGGTGATGAGTAATCTCCCATTGTGTCTCAGTTTGTACAGCCTGCATTTGCAAATACCCATCCTTGCGTTCCCCTCTTTATTGTGTCCATATCCATCCCTGTTGGTTTAACAATCCTCCCCTCGGCATTGTCTTTCCTCTGTGCATCCGATACCTCCTTTACCACCTTGTCCCCATACCTCATTGTGTCACCCCACACCCAGTCATTTTCATCTGTCTTTCCTTACTACCAAACCTATCCTTGTTACTTTTTTCTTAGATCCTGCCCCAATGTTCTCTTCTCTTAAGAAAAAAATGGGCACCTGTCACACAAGAAAAAGACTACTCCTTCTTCCCATAGCTCCATCCTACCCATTCCTTAGTTGCACACCTTCTGTTCTACCCTCTGCTTCCTTCCCCTTTTCATTGCTGTCCTTTAATCTGTTCAAAAAACAGACATACTGCAGAAACAGGAATTGTAAAAAGAATGATCTTTTTGTGGTCATATGGTGTGTGAAAGATTATGGAGAGCACCATCAATGCCCATATGTAACCAATGAGAAATGGCACTTCTTATTGTAAGGTAAAAATGTTGTCCAATCTATATCATCTATGTCATGCCCCACAGAATTTGTCATCGGTTTTGCAAATTTAGATTGTCAATGCACAGAATGAGAGATCCCCATACCCTCTTGGTTATATTTTTTATTTCACTTTTCTTCCTCCACTCTGTTGTGCAACTAGGCTAATGGCTCACGAGCTCTTACAGGCCTAGCCAGTTTTACCCATATTTTCACCAATTTTCTATCCCTATGGGAAAGATAACAAGGTCAGCAAGCAGGGCTTTGACATTTTTCTATAGAATGCCTCTATCCATGAGGGATATGGGTGCCACCCCAGAAGTGAATTTGTGATTTCCCATCCACTGATCCAGATTTTTCTTGAAGATGGTCTGGGAAGAGTTCTGCTTCACATGAATAGGAAGCCTATTCTAGAAGAGGGGCAATCTCTGGGACACACATCTGTCTCTACAGCATGATCTATTCATATCAGAGATCAGGTTTAGATCTTTGGTGTAGGTAACCCTCATGCAGTTAGTTTTGCAAATATGCAACATTTCCATCAGGGCTGGGTCAGAGACTGCCTTGCAGGTCAGACACAGATCACCCGTCAGTAATTGGTAGTAAACTGAATACAGTGACAGGGCGTTTAATCAGTCTGCATATGACATGTTGGCTATACCCTGTATTTGTTTGATGATAAACCACTGAGGATACTCCAACTGTTGCAAGTGACTCCTGCAATAGCTTGCTTAGTTCAGATTGTGTTTAAGAGAAGGTCACTTGAGAAAGTCTTGGGTTCACTTCCCTTGAGGCCAATCTTTTGATTACTGCTTCCATTCTGTCTATATGTAACATTCTTGATATGGTTTTCCTCTGACCCATTCAATATGATTTCTGCAATAGGTGACCTTGTTAATCCTGTGCTCATAAGAGTATTTCTGAACAGGGTAATGAGAACTAATCCCCTGAGGGCTGATACGTTTAATGTTATAGTACAGGTACACTGATGCAATTAAAAATATGGTGACATCATGGGAGTTGTAGGTCAGTACAGCATTGTTACTCTACTGTGTACCCCCTATCCAGTCTGAATTTCACATTTTATTTATGTTGAGGTATTTCAGATAGATATCTGTGAATGAGTCATATCCTCTTCTCCATTGTGTTCTACACCCCCAGTCCCTACACCCATGTTCACTAACTCTTTTTGTAGTCTTCTATCAGTTTTTGTTGCCGTTGTTGCCTTTCTATCAATTCTATACTCAACCCTTACCGATCATAGCCATACTATGGGCCATAAGACATTTTCTGCATCTCTTTGCCTTGAGTCACAACACTAATTCAGCTCATTAGTGTTACCATCTCTGCACACAGATGTGCAATTACTATGCTAGACACTTGTGCATAGTCAGTGTTTATAACAGTTGCCTGTACTGTACTCTGGTCATGTGTTCTAACATGACGATCCCACAGATCCTTACTGTGGCTGCAACAAGGAGCTGCTCATTGCACAAACTGGCCTGGCTAAATTTTTCCTAATAAGCTCATGGCTCATCATGAACACATGGTAAACAGTGTTGACTTGGCCACTATCATGTACTTGGCATTTTTTTTTAATCCCAAGGATTATGTTTTGACAGTTAATAAAGTTATAGAAGTCCAAATTGATATAGATAGATGTAAATTAGATATATTTTTATTTATTTAACATTTTTTTACCGGGAAAGTCCAACTGGTACAGAACTCATTTTCAGCTGAGGCCCAGGGAGAAATGCTTCAGATGTGTGTCTTTGGAATGTGGGAGGAAACCCACATGAATGCAGAAAGGGCATGCAGACTCTGCACAGAAGATACCCCAGCCAAGAATCAAACTGGAGAACCTCTTGCTGTGAGGTGACAATGCTAACCACTGCACCACTGTGCTGCCCTATATTTCTATAATAAACAAGCAAAAAGAAAATTATTCAGTAGGAAAATACCAAGGTCTGCATATTTGACAATAATAATAATAATAATAGTTATATCCTATGAAAATAGAAATGTATTAATTCACAATGTTAATCCATTATAAAATGCAAAAATAATAAGAAATGAGTTGTAATGCTGATGTTTAAATCTATTGTATAAGCCATTTCCTGTTAAACTGATATAAGACAATTATAGTGATTGTAAGCAATCCATGGATGCAAGTGGTGGAAACATTACAAATGACTGACATTTCTGTATTATTCTTATTCTTTGTGTCTTGATGTAGCATTAAAGTTCTTACTGATAAAGCTCCTTTATTTTGTGGTAGAGTCTGAAATGTAACATAATCTAGTTTGGCAAAGTTGCTTTGTTTTATTAGGTGTTTTCCTTTCTCTTTAAGGAGAAGGTAGAAGTCAGTTTTTTTTCACTAGAGATGTTTTCTTATAGGTTCATAGGTAAGTACTATGCTAGCTGACCTTGTGGGCTATTTTAAGCCAAGCTAACGTTCTTATTTTTGTTCAAATTAACCTAAGTCATTTGGTTAGAGATTGACCTTACCTATCCCATGGTTGATAATTATATATTACCCCTAATGAGAATAACTGAGATCAAACCATAAATAATTTGAGGGGACCCATGAATGGGATAAAGCATTTAGGAACTGTTTCTGACCAGGGACAGTCTTGGGGAAAATTGTTTGTTTCCTATATATAGATCCAAGTTGCACTTGAATGTGGATGGGATGAACTTTGCTTTAATGGGATGGAGAGTCTGTTCCAGAGGAGCAGTATCTTCTGTGAGATATACCTGCCTTCCAAACCATTCTCTTGATGCTGCAGAAGAGGTTTATCTCCCTAAACCAGGTATTTCTAGTGCCATTTGACTTGTTAATATGCAATAATTCTATCAGTATTGGTTCAGAGGATGCCTTCTATGGTGGACACAGGTCACCTCTTAGCAGTCTGTAGGATACCGAATATAGTGACAGAGTTTTGAGTCAGTCTATATAGGACATGTTATTTAGACCGTGTATACTTTTAATAAGATATCTCTGTGGGTATTCCAGTTGGTGCATATGTCTGCACAGATACATGTCAAGTGAGACATTATATTCAATGACTGACTTAATGAGGGCTGAGTAAAGAGGGGCAATGACATCCATAGATTTAGGCACAATTTCTTTGTTTATAAGCTATGTAATATAGAATGACTGTCTTACAACAATGGATACATGTTGGTCAAAAGTTAGGTCATTGTCCACATAAGTTCCCAAATCCCAAACAACTGGGTCAGTTCTTTTAGGGTGTATTGTCAATGTGGTAATCCCCTGGGGTGGATGACTTCCCAAAGGAAATAATAATGCATTTTTGGCATTTAGTTTCAGTCCATGATTTCAGCACCTGTTATTTATTTATTTGGGGCAAACCTTCCTGCATAATGAGTAAGTCATTTGGGGGTTCAATAACTGTTCCTAGCTTGCAGTCATCTGCAAACTTAGTCATCCAGACCCCTTTGTTATTGGATTTACTTCAGAAAAGTAGATACCCAACAGGAGAGTTACTGATATTTTTGAAGTGTGGACAGACATTTTCATTTGCCTCTATGAAGTCTACACATAATATTGTCAATGGAACTGTGGTATACTGTCGAATCTTGATCTTTGCTTCTGCATCCATCCATCCATCCATCCATCCATCCATACAATCATCCTTCCATCCACCCACAACCCCCCCATTTTTGCTCATGGGATTAGGGTGTTACTTCAACAGTGAGAATCATCTAGAAACAAGGTTCATACCCCCATGTGCTTATGTTATATTCATTTTAAAAAATGTACTTGCAATTTGTGGGTGCATGCAATTCAAATTTTTTTCTATTTATTGCGCAACTTAGCATACCAGAATACTGCAGCATATGTTTAGGCCTGATATATATATATATATATATATATATATATATATATATATATATATATATATATATATATATATATATATATATATATTATTAAATTTTTTTTTTGAATAACCAGGGGCAGTCCTGACTGCTTGCTTACATTCCCTGGCAGCATGAAGTACAGATTTCTAAGAAAATTTCACATTCCTTGTAAATGAGATACAAAACATCACAGCAATAATAACTATAAAAACTTCTCAACTCAACTAGCCAGAAGCAAAATAGTAGAAAATGCTATATAATACTATATAACTGTTTTGGCAGAGAGGCTGTGCCCCTCTATCCCTAATGCGGAGGCTCGCTCCCACACCCTGGATCTGTTTATATGCTATCATCAAGGTCACACAAATCAGCTGAAAAGAAAAACAAGAAGCTTGTCTTTTTTTACTTCTCTGAGTTGCAAGGCCTCACAAAAGCAATCTCCAAAATATGTAAAATAGATTTTTCAACTGTAATACTTTTTGATGAAACAAAAGGGCACATGTTCATTGAAGTACAAGCTGCCTCCTTTATAATGAAAAAATAATGCTGTTTCAAAATTGAGGTGTGAACAGCTTTAAAGTCAAGGCTTAAGGCAACTCCACTTGAAGGAATGCTGTAGTATCTCTGTTTTCTGTTCTTTCTTTAAGACAGTTATCCTACTATTATTTCTACTACAGAGTGTCATCATTTGCTCTGATGACAAGCTCTTGTGACTAAGCTACTCAAGCACAGTGATCAGATCGTGCAGTTATTTGTTGCTTCATTACTTCAGATAAATAAGTGAGATTTTGTTGCTGGTAAGCCTTTGAATAATATCTGGTGTATCGTTGCTTCCACATTCTCTGAGATGTAGTGATTTTAAAGTGGTAATAACTAAATTGGGAGTTGTGGAGTATTATCCCCACAGGGGTGTAGTAAAGTGTTTGTATAAAATGTTGCAACTGCTCATACTGCTAATATTAAGTACTTGCTATATCAGTGTACCTAAGCTTGTGCTGTACTAGAGGTTGTAGCTGGGCATTTTTTTACAAGCTCAGGTGACAGGAGTTGTGGGAAAAACTTGCAAAATATATTTTCTAAACCACTGTGGTCTGTGTTTAACTGAGAATTAAATTCAGAAAAATTTTGAAGGCAATAATTCTTTTCTTGCCTGACAGAAATATATATTTAATGAACATTCAATAAGTGTTGTTTAAGCTTTTAGCAAGTTATTTATGTCAATTTTTGCCCTTAATACTTATACATTTCGGAAATTGTAGTGTATATAGCAATTTGAATGTTTAGCACTTTGTAAATCCAATCCAGTGGTAGTGTTTTGCCACATTCTTGCTCTCCACAGATAAAGAAATATGACTAAAATTACTTTGAATACTGATGTTGTTACTTTCAATAATTGCTTTTAATTTTAGCGAATTGTTTCTATTTGAAACACAGACACAATCCATTATATTTCTGTTCACCATTTTTTAGCTGGGAGGTCCTTAAAAAGATTAGTGAAAGGTTCCTCAAGCCACTTTCCCCTTAAAATCTAATTTTCACACTGGGTCTAATTGATGATAAAAAAAACTTTCCAAAATCAATTTGAATTGTACTTACTCTCCTCAAAATCTCAGAATTATGCCTATAACTACTTCTTAAAAATAAGTCAATCTTTAAATTTCAGGAAATACAGCTTCAAATGCCAGATAAAATAGTTGTAAAACACATAGAACAGAAGCTCCCAGCTAGTCATTCTTTTTGTTTCCTGGACACCCTACCACCATATTGTGTTCTGATTTAGCATATCCCCATTTATTATAATCAGATTGACTTTCCATAATAAATGAACACTTACACAATTTATCACTCTCTAGAGCTGCTGGTCACCTTGCCATATTTCCAATATTAACTTATTTTTCGAAATGACTACTTGTCCAGCCTTACCACATATCAACTTTTAATTGTTACCATCTGAATCAGTCCCCCACCACAATAAACCGCAACATGATGCACCTTAAAATATTAATGCAGTTCTTCTGATGCTCACCAGCTTACTGATCCCAAATGTTTCTTGCTAAAGCTAAACTGATACATTTCTCCAACTAGCAAAATGGCATCAGTATTGTCTGAAAGTTGTTACATAGCCTCAAACAGCTTCATAACATTTCTACTATTATTTAAAAATAAGAAACAATCAAATCAAATGCATATGCAAATGTCTTGGCTCATTAATACTTATACTGTAAAAATCATTATAATCAGTAAAAATAAACATACAATAAAAATTGCCATTTTTGCTTTTTTAAATCTCTGCACCTTACAAAATCATTTGTAGAAGAAATCTTTTTTTTTTTTTTTCTAAACTGATTTCCAGAATTCCATGCCCTACTATATGCATATGATAAGTAGTTTCCTTCTTTTTATCAATATCAGCATTATAGAATATTTTGAAGAATATGTTAAGATTAACAGAATCTGGCAAATTAGACATTTCAATTAATAACAGAATTCCACAGCCAAAGGCAAAAGTGAGAGTGGACCACAGTGAGTCCCGTTGCACAATGAAGTCCAAGCCAAACCACGGTACCAAAATATGAAATGTTTATTCCTCCAAACAATCACAAAAAATATCTCCAAGCCAACAAAACTAGTTAAGCGCTTTCACTCAGTAATTACCGAGCTTCATCAGAACGGGACTCACTGTGGTCTGCTCTCACTTTTGCCTTTGGCTGTGGAATTCTGTTCTTGGTTTTTTCCTTGGCCTTTGTTGAGACATTTCAATTAATGCTATTTACCTAGGAAAACACATGAATGCATTTTAATTACTTCCTCATAGGACAGCATGCCACACAAATTTTGCTGAAATGAGGCATTCCCTTCATTTTGTCAGTATTGCCATCTCTGCATACTTAGAAGGCTATATGATTAGAATAATAGACAGACTGAAATAAAACATCAACCAACTTGCAGTGTTAAATCCTAGGTTGGTGTTCAAACTATAACACATGAACTGTTTTGTAATGATGACAAACTTGAAACTTAGCACCAAGATCAAGACAGCAAAGTCTTAAACTTATCTACATACAAACAGAACACAAAGGTGATATACTCCTTTCCATACTGAGCCAATGCACATGAACTAAAACTACCATGACATGTAAAAGAGAAAACCAGTCTACACTGCTTCAAACACAATATTCAGAATCAGTCAGTGACAGAGCTGTCAGTACATGTTGAACCAACCCACTTTAAACATTACCTAGTAGCACCTCTTCAACTTACTATGAATAGTAAATTCATTGCATACCTAAGAAGGATATCAGAGCTGTCTTGTAAGAACACAATTTAAATAATGTATGTGTTGTAAGCATTTATGGCACTAAAAGGGTAGCGATTGGTCTAGCCAAACAGAATTTCTACATCTGTTAAGTTCATTTGCTAATTCTGATATGTGTCAAATGTCACGGCTACTAGTCACGTGCTCTCTTTGGAATCTATTGGAATTTTATTGACTGGATGAATATTATTATACAGCATAATACACCAAACCCCTTCATATGAAAGATTAACAGAAAAAACAAAATAATGATCATTTTTGTTTATATAATTTCAAGTTAATTGCACTGATCCAGGAGACAAAGGTTTTCAGCACAAACATAGCATTTTTTGAAGAAACCAATCAGCCATCTTTCAGAATAGAGAGGAGATTGGAACAGAACTCTTTCCCATGTTATCCTGATTTACAGCCCCGTCTAAACTGTATAGCTCTCTTCCTATCACTAAAACAATTATACATATTATTCATAAATCAGTAATCACTTAAAACATGAAAGGTGCTTTTGATGCTTTCGAAGAGCTCAAAGGACAAAAACAATCAGAAAAATGTAGGAAAGTACAGCAGATGTGTCTTTAAAATGTATTTATTTATTGTTGACAGTGGGGAAACACTAATCCATCTGTGCAGTGGGGTTTACAACCAAAATTCTAAGCAACCACAACTTAAACAAATATTCAATAATTTCAATGATGCAATCGCATTTTAAGGTTTACAATGGGTAATAATGGTATTATTGAGATAAAGTAAAGAGTAGGTGCAACACAGATGACAATTAAGGTTAGGTGACATAATTACCAGGTGTAACCTTAGGTTCAAAGCGGAAATCATTGGTAAGACATAACATTTCAATCATATAAAATAAAGCATATCCAAATATATACAATGTCTTTATACATGTTACTGCAAACACAAAGGCTAAACATTCAATAAATGCATTTGTGTTCTTTGTAAATAAAATAATATAGTATATTATGTTATAGTATGTTGCTGGTGTTGACAGTTGAATTTTGACAATTTAAATGACCTAATTGTTGTTTTAGGATAAAATCTGTTGAACTTTCAAGATAGGGACAATGCAGCATATAACAGGATACGAGGCCCGGATCATTGCAGATAAATAATTCTTGATTACCTTGAATGTATACTGTACTTAATACTACATTCTTAAAAGGAAAGATGTTACATGTAAACTTTGGGATCATATAACTTATTGTGTTACATTGAATATTCTGTTGGATTCAGACGGATTCTAGTCATTATAATACCTAAGCGATATAGAGGGTGAACAATTTTACAATATCACCTTATAATTATTATCGTTCTGTTACTGTAAGTGAACATGGTTTATAAAGTGGGTTCATTTTTTGAAAGCTCTAGGATACACACTATCTAAATATCTCTTGTGGTGTAATCCTGGATCACTGTTTAGTAAAACTGATCATAACCTAATAGAGGTAACCCATTGTATCTTAAATGAAATGTTAATGAAGTTGACTAGGAGTATGTTCGTAAAGCTCATTATACTTATAAATGCTGGAAAACGTATGTTCCCATTGATAACATATTGACACAGATTGGAGCGCCTATTGTGTTCAAGTTTCACAGTACATATATCATATCTGGATTGGAATGGAATGTTATGAATTTCATATGTATAATACACACTAAAAGGAATGAGGACTTAATCTAGTATAGTGGTCTTCAGAGTAATACGCCTTACATAGACCTATGTTGTCTAGATTGGTGTGTTCGGAAACACCTCCCCCTTGGGGAAATAGAATTTAAAATATCACTAACAGATTTTGAGAAATGTTAAATATGACTACAAAGTCTTACTATTCACTATAAATATGTTACTGTATTGGGTTTTTTACACTTAAGACATGCTCTGAATGAGTTAGGCAGTGTTTTTATTCGAGTCATCATAGCTTTCTAGCTCTTGTAGAATTGAAGATTATATTCTGGGATACATTATTTCTTAATTTACACTGGTATCTTAGCTTAGCACATAGAAAAGAGAGTGTTTCAAGTGTTTGCAACGTGTTTAAATAATTTATGTATCCCAGCCTCTTCCAGGCTAAAGGAGTCAGTGGTTATGCACGGGAGATACGCTGGAAGAGTCGCCCATCTATGGTTTTATAATGTATTATACTTTTTTACCCCCTCTGTGTTAAACTTTGGCACCCTAGAAAAGATTAACCTTTTTTCTTACCCACAAATGATAAGATTGTTATGTGGAAGATAGCCTCATGGAATGTCAAAGGCATACAAGCTGTAACCAAAAGAAAACTTATCCTTCATCTGCTGTTCTGTGCATCTTGTTACAAGAAACACATCTATTAAGAGAACAATGGAGCTCCATAAAAAATAAAAGATGGATTAAGGAAGTTATAGCAGCGGGGATTAGAACTAATAAAGTAGGAGTAGCTATCATTATTAAAAACTCCTTTAAACACACTATTGTAAAACAGGACTTTGACTCTGAGGGCAGATGGTGTTACTTTGTAACTAAAATAGACTACTTGGATAAACCTATTATGATCCTAAACATATATGCCCCCTGTACGCTTCAACACAACTTCATAATGAACTTGTATAACATCATTCATAAGTTCCCGGAACACTATTATATAATTGGGGGAGATTGGAACACTATCCAGGACCCAGTTCTGGACAGATCTAATAAGATGTCCGTAAATAATCCACAAGCCTCCTCCACTATTGCAGACCTTAAAAGTGACTTTAATCTATTCGACCCCTATTGTAATGATCCCGACAACCTTAAGAACAGAGGTTATACCTTTTTCTCTCAGTGTCATAAGTCCTGGTCCAGGCTGGACTTTTTTTTAATTTCAGACATTTTTCATAAATTTGCAACTACTATCTGCATTGAACCGAGATCAATCTCTGATCACTCAAAGATTACTTTATCTGTAGAATGGTCCCGCTCTACCCCTCCAAATATTCCGGTGAGAAGCTGGAAACTAAACCCTAATTTACTAGGAAAGTCGGATATTAAGAAAGAAATTAATACCCTGTTAGATCAATGTATACTTGCCATTAAGGACCCCAACACCTCATTCGATATTTCTTGGGCTACCACTAAGGTTTTGATCAGAGGATTATTAATCAATAAAGCCTCCCATTATAAGAACGAGTATATCACTAAAGAGAGGAGTATACAGGAGGAATTAAGATCCCTGGAAACACGTATTCAACAAAACTACTCATCAGACTTAGAAAAGGAGATTTCCCAACTACAGTTAAAATTAACATCATTACAGGCTGATAACCTATCATTCTATGAGATAAAAGCCCTAGCTAATTATTCACATTGGGCTCAACTTCCCTCTAGGTTTCTGGCGAGATTGATTAATCAACATAGCAATACTCCCCCTATCTCAAGAATTAAGGTCCATCAAAATTATATATGTAACACACAAGACATAATAAAGATATTTGAAGATATATATGAAGAAGTATACAATCCTAGCCCTAATTCTATAGACAAGCAGGAACTAAACTTTTTCCTTGACAATCTAGCGACACCAAAGATAGATGAACATCATCGATCCTTATTAGCGGCCGATATCACTCAAAGAGATACTATGTCTGCGATCAATAATCTTAAAAACAATAAAGCGCCAGGACCGGATGGATTCACGGCAGAATTTTATAAAGCTTTTAGCCAGAAACTAACAATCATTCTTTGTCACCTATTTAACTTTATTATTCAGGAAGATGTCTGCGACCCCCACCTAAATGCATCCCGAACTATTCTAATCCCCAAACCTAATAAAGATAGTACCAACCCTAATAATTATAGACCCATTTCTATCATTAATATGGACATTAAAATTTTGGCAGCAATTATAGCTTGTAGATTGAAATCTGTGATTAATAAAATCATCTCTCCTGAACAATCAGGGTTTAAAAACCAGAGACAAACCTTTGACCAGACTCTTACACTTAATGCTATGTCCTCTTTATCATTGATTAAGCTGCACTCTATCTACGCCCTTGCAATCGATGCATCCAAAGCATTTGACAGAATAAGCAAAGAATTCTTGATCTCGGTTCTACAAAAATTTAATTTCCCTGCACAGTTTATACACACTCTTAATACCCTTTATAAAAATGCATATACTACTTTACAAATAAACAAATATAGCTCCAAAAGGATAATGATTAATAATGGTATCAGACAGGGATGCCCTCTATCACCGCTTTTATTTAACCTATATATTGAACCTTTACTTTTATTAATTAAACAGAGAACATTCCACCATATTCCAAGATTATTTAATACTGAAATACCCCTATCAGCTTATGCAGATGATTTGAATATTTACTACTCCCTTCCCAACTCTGATATTAACAAAATCAATAGTGCTTTGCAAACTTTCTCCAAATTCTCGAATTATAAGGTGAATTTAGATAAGACAACGATCTTTCCAATTAACATCTACTCGCAATTACCCAGTGAAAGATCTCTACCTAATATAAAAGTCAATGACCATTTTCAATACCTAGGTGTATCCTTCCAAACAGATGGAAATATACAACATCAAGGGGACTTCACTAGATGTTGGGGCTTGATACAAAAAGATATGGAAAGATGGACTCAACTAAAACTTCCGGTTCTCTCGAAAGTAGCCATTATCAAAATGAATATTCTACCTAGACTACTGTATGTTCTAAATGCTACCAACACCCTGATTCATAATAAAGTCTTTAATAAGATTCAGTCAGTTCTCTCAAAGTTTATATGGTACCCAAGACCCATCAGGATAAGCTATAAAAAACTTATATACCCTAAAGAGAAGGGTGGTTTAAACCTTCCAGATTTTAGACTATTGTATGAAATAAATAGAAGCAGTAGAATAATTAATGTTGCAACTTTCAGAGAGGAACTAAATGCTTGGTGCCCATCTTGGGTCAAACTTTATTACAATTATATTAAGTCACTTTCCATTAATCCCATGGCCCTACCTTTTTTAGACATATCTGCCAAAAGAAAGTACAAAATTCAAAATGACCTATGGTCTCAAATCAAATGTACTCAAAACTTGTTTAACTCCCTAGATCTTCAGTCTGCTTTTCATCTTCTCCAACCTTTACACCTTAATCCTAACATTAAATTAAACGAGAAGTTGGTTAATCTGAATTCGTTCCCACTGATCAAAAATAAAACTGTTCTGGACTTCTCATACAGGACGGAACATACTTCTTCCATCAGAATCAAGTTGAAGCTTTCGATCAAGTACACCACTATGATTAGACAACTAATGGACATTTGCAACAAATTCTGGAGAGATACAGATATTCCTGATCCTCAAATAGAGCTGTGTAAGGTACTATGGAATCTTCTAACTCGTAAAAAGAAAATGGTCTCTCACTCCTACAAATTAATCTCAGCAATTAGATGCACGAAAGAGGCTATCCACTCTGATTTTTGGTTAAAACAAGACCCCTCGATTTCCTCCAAATCCATTGCCCAAGCCACTCAAAAATTTTCCAAAGCTATTCTTCTGTTAAAGTTCAGATATACCCAACTTATGATTGTAAATAACGCATATTACACCCCTGCTTTACTAAACAAGATGTACAAGGAAGTCCCACCCTTTTGCCAATTCTGCCCTAAGACGGAAGCAGATATTATCCATATCTTTTGGAGTTGCAAATGCACTTACAGACTTTGGTGCGCCCTCAGAGTCAAATTAGAAAAAATGGGTTATGAAAAATCTACCCTTTCATGGCAATTTGCCCTTCTTCACATACCCCCGGTAGGCATGGACATTAAGAACACTTATTTCCTAATAACAGCCTTTATGATGATAAAATACTATATCACCCTAAATTGGAAAGATAGATCAACCCTATCATGGGAAGGACTCAAACAGATAGTTGGGAAGCATTTTTCTGCTCATAAATACTTGTGGTATTCCATGAGGCTAAATCCATCACAGAGGGAAGCTTGGAAACTGGTATACGAAAGTATATTAACATAATCACACAGCACTCGAACCTCCGGCCTGGGGGTTCTACATAGATGGGCTTTGTATATAGTTATTGTATGGAGAGGAATTTTTGTCTGTACATATCTTTTAGTCATGTTGTAGGATTTGATTTGTTATGTTATGACTAAAAATCAATAAAAAGAATTTAAAAAAAAAAAAACAATGTTGTGGGGGAGGGGAGAAGGTTTATTTTATTTGGATCTTTAGGTAAGTGAAGAGTGCTGAATATATACTGCATGTTTTGGCTGAAGCTTTGATCAAGGATGCCAAGCATGCACGTATCTGTGACACCAACACGTACTTCTCTTTTACAAGGCAAAAGCGCTACATTGCACAGCACCCTATGAGGCATGGATATCCCAGATTAGCACAATTGTCAGTGTCACCATGCTTGTTGTTTAAGTGCCTATATTTAGGATATAATAGGAGACAGCAACACAAAACACAGTCATACAACACCTAGATAACGTGTGTAATGCCATATCATGGCTAATGAGCTTCACCACCTGACTTTTACCAGGCAGCATCATTAGTGCACACAGGATTCCTTAACATGTAGCTGCATCCATGAGAAACAGCAGTATACGATCCATATCTATGTTCATCCAGTGAAGAGCACAAATGCAGCAACAGGGTATTATATAGCTATGCAAAACATAGTCTGACAATTTAGTAAGTGTGACAACCTAGAAGTAAATTGGCAATCATAGCAATGCCCACCATACTAAAGTGGAATGCTCTGCCATTGTAATGTATTACTCTCAGAACTGCCAGTCTCTGTAATAACATGCAGTTTAGACAGAATGGCAGTGAACTCCAAATCTCATTGTTTTACTACTTAGGAATTTTTTTTCATGTGGTACCCGAGCCCCACACCCTTGGTATATACTAACTCCAAAATTGCTGTACCTAAGAGTAGAAGGAGCACTCCGGGATATTACTGTGGCAGCATTAGAATATATTACCCAATTCACAGATACAGTTCTGCAGTTCTGAGGATGACAGTTATAATCCTCTAGCATTCAACAGAAATCTTTATTGAATATTATAGACATTTAGCAGATTCATCTGCCAGTTATCAGAATTTAGGAAATGACATATGTCTCAAGGAGCCCCAGATTGTAATTTGCTTATTACAAATCAGTGATTATGAAGAGCACCCTATATATTAATAAGACCATTGTACCAGGGTCTCATCTGTGAAGCACAATAATATTAGCACCAGCCTTAGTGATGTCAGCCACTCAGTACTATGGAGTATAAGGCAAGGCTACATTTTCAGTATTATGGAGTGTAAGGCAGGGCTACATTAGCAGTACTATGGTGTATAAGGCAGGGCTACATTATCAGTACTATGGAGTATAAGGCAGGACTACATTATCAGTACTACGGAGTATAAGGCAGGGCTACATTATCAGTATTATGCAGTATACGGCAGGACTACATTATCAGTACTATGGAGTATAAGGCAGGACTACATTATCAGTACTACGGAGTATAAGGCAGGGCTACATTATCAGTATTATGCAGTATACGGCAGGACTACATTATCAGTACTATGGAGTATAAGGCAGGGCTACATTATCAGTACTACAGAATATAAGGCAGGGCTACATTATCAGTGCTACGGAGTACAAGGCAGGGCTACATTATCAGTACTATGGAGTATAAGGCAGGGCTACATTATCAGTAAGGCAGGGGTACATTATCAGTACTACGCAGTATAAGACAGGGCTAAATTATCAGTACTATGGAGTGTAAGGCAGGGCTACAGTATCAGTACTATGGAGTATAAAACAGGGCTACATTATCAGTACTATGGATTGTAAGGCAGGGCTACATTATAAGTACTATGGAGTATAAGGCAGGGCTACAGTATCAGTACTATGGAGTTTAAAGCAGGGCTACATTATCAGTACTATGGAGTGTAAGGCAGGGCTACATTATCATTACTATACAGTATAAGGCAGGGCTACATTATCAGTACTATTGAGTATAAGGCAGGGCTACAGTATTAGTACTATAGAGTATAAGGCAGGGCTACATTATCAGTACTATGGAGTATAAGGCAGGGCTACAGTATTAGTACTATGGAGTATAAGGCAGGGCTACATTATCAGTATTATGGAGTGTAAGGCAGGGCTACATTGTGTGCCTTTGTCATACTTTTTTCTCAGTGCAGCATTCTACATGGGTGCACTCTCATAGAACCTCACATATAACCTTTCGTCATAGCTTCTTGTTTTTCCAGTTTCACTGATCCCACATGACAGGATAGGTACACAGTATACTCAGTAACTGATATAATATCTGCCAGAATTTGTACATGATCCTTAATCTCTGTAAACCGACATGGAGCCTGTACTGAGTACCATTTAACATTTATGAATGTAGTCCATAATTACTGTATTATCTCAAGGCAAGTTGGTACTTTCTGCCTTAACAGTCAGTCCTGATATAGTGGAAGACAATGGATTAAATGAATTAACTAAATTAGTTAATAAATCAGCCTCATGCAGTAGCAATTACACAACTACTTCATTTAGACAAAATCAAAATGAATTTAAATAGCAAATCTGAAACAAATGCAGTTATCAAAATGATTTTAGTTTACTACTTGTACAATATTTTCTGGTCTGAAGTCATGTAATTTATACACTTTTTACTGCATTTATGAGTTAATTGTTAGATTGCTTTTTCACAGATAAAACAAACAATATTGTGTATCTTTTGAGTACACTCATAATAACTGTGAAACAGATTCCAAATGCATGACTGTGGTAATGTGAACACGTTATCATACAAAACCAGTGAGTCATCAGATATGCTTGTTAAGGCTGAGTCAGCTCTGTACAAACTATGATGTAAACCTTTCCTTTAAGCCTTGGCATTCAGTGGGAATTAAGTTTTCACTACTTCACATCTTTAGCAATGAGAAAAATTGTCAAACCAAGCCAAGTGAGACTATCTGAACTGTGTCCAGTATAGAACCTCCAGTAAACAATGTAGCCACTTTTAGCACATAAAAAACAATTGATCAGTATACAATTATATCTACAGAGTTTGAACAGTGGCACAATAATTAATTGCTGATATAAGAAGAAAAAAGGATCTTCCTTTACCTTATTATGCTCGTATCCCAATTGTTCTGTCCCATTTTATTTTAGACTACAGCCAGTGTCAACAGAATCTGCACCAGTACTGTCTGACAAAAAGTGGACTTTTTATCTTTAATATACCTTTCCTTGGTTTTCCACTGCTGCATTTAGATCTGTAAGTATGTATGCATGCATGCATGTTTTTATTAACAGCATATATATGCAAGTAAACAATTATTTATTAATAGTATGTTTGTATGCATACATGAATGTTTTTTATTAACGACAGGCATGCATGTCATGGCATGAATTATATAGTCACTAACAATATATATAAATACCCTCCTCATCCTCACCCCCCAAGCCCCTTCCTTGCTCTACTATCTGTCTTTAGCTAAATATCAGCTGTGGTTGACAGTCAGGCTGAGGTGAACCATCATGTACAGGAGGTTTTGATCTGTGTGTATGTGTGTGTGTGTGTGTGTGTGTGTGTGTGTGTGTGTGTGTGTGTGTGTGTGTGTGTGTGTATTATGCGCTGCTTGCAGTCCTATTTAATGCCTAGTATGCAATGTTACTAATGTGGAACCTGTCCACAGACGATCTTTTGGTGTGCTTCTCATACTTACCCTTTGCACTGACTGTTTTTTTTTTATCGCCCAGTGTTTTTCCGTCCATTAATCCAATGTTTTAAATCACAGTCCTCCTCCTGAACATTATTATGCATGTATTGTTCCCACAAATTCCATTTATTTCTACACAATTTGCTCGTTCACTGTTTTAAAGATCCCATTTCCAGTTCTTTTATCTTCTTTACAACATTCAGTACTTCAGTTGCAGTTGGCTTAGATTTTGATGTTCATTTTCTAGTAATTGCTTTTTTAGCAGCCAGTACCATTTAACTTAATGATGCCTTATTATGCCTAGGCAATTCAGATCCCTAGTCCCAACTCAAAACAATCATTTTCTTAGTTACAACCATTTGCTGCACCAATAGTTCTGACAAAGTACCCTGATTCTTTTCCCTCTTAACACATGGCATGCTGGCCTTTTGTGAAATCCATATTATTCCCTTCTTGTATTTGTGCATCATCAGTTACAGATGAGGTAAGTCAATGAATAGGGAAGAAGTAACTAAGTTTACAACATTTATTGCCTTAAGAAAAGTTAGTTACCCTTTCACTGTCTGCATACATCCTTCCTGCATTCACAACATAGTAAATGTGCATTTCCTATAAAGTATATTAAATCTGTAAAACTTTTATATGAATCTGCCTCAGTATGTCTTGCAATAAACAGAAAGTTCTGCACTCAAATTAGAATTTTTACTAGAATTAGACAAGAGTCCCCCTTCCCAGCTTATCTGTTTAGCGTCTCCTTGGAACATTTATTTCACAAAATCATACATGAGTTGAATCATACTAGGATACATGGCAAAATAAAAGTAAAAACATTTTCATTTGTAGATGACATATTGTTATATCTCTGTAATCTAAGCCAAGGTAGCTGATATCTAGAATTCTTAAAACTTTTGAAGAAATAGCAGATCATATAATCGTAAACTTAATATAGCTAAATCAAATGTATTCCCAGTTACTAACAGTGAGGTATGCAATATTTCCTACCTGTAACCTAAAATGAACATTTTACTTCAAGAATTAAAATATCTTGGGATTACGTATAAGACAGACTTAAATTAATTTACTCATACCTATGTATCAGAATGATTCATTCAATACACCAAATGCACTAAATGTCAAATCCCAAAAGATCATCCCCCAAAAGGTCAAATACACAGTAAAATTAAACAAGAGGTCATGTCCTGTTCTTAATTTAAATTTAGTCTTCATGCATAAGCTTAGATAACAAAATTAATATTTCAAAGTTAATCTTCTATTTTTGCAACAGCACAATATCTGTATACCCAACGAAATGTTCAATTCATTAAATATGATTATCTCAAAATTTTTGTGGAATAATAATATACCAACATTTTAAATAAATGGTATATCACAAACAAAGGGTGAGGGTTTAAAATCTTAAATATCAATCACTTTTATTTGGCATCAAAAATAATGAAGATACTACCCATGTCAGGTTATTAGTCCCACTTGGTTTACTATCACATAGTCAATCGCACTTTGTGCGATTGACATATGTGTGAAACCTAATTTGCATAACTGAAAACGTGAGCACTACAATGTCGAACCTTGTAATGATGAACGTTCACTGTTACAAGGTCCGACATTGTGGTGCAGATCGCACTAAAGTGGGGATCGGGAAAGGTACCCTTTCCCTCACAGTAGTGCGATCTTGGAGTTTGTATATATAAGTAGGGAGTGTGGGGAGGGGCTGAGCGGATGTGAGCATTTCAGTAAAGTCGACATGTTCGACATTCGACTTTACTGAAATGCTTACTTCGGAATTTACTGTGTTCGATGTTCTGATTTTTGAACATGTTGTTCAGACATCTGAACATTCGAACTCAGTGAATTCAAATATATGATACTAAACCATCCCACTCATCTAAGTTAACAAACTTAGAGATATTTGCTATTAGAGATGAGGTTTTGGAGAAGAAGTTCTTTTTGGAGTCTTAAAAAATAAAAAAACAGATGATATAATCAACGTCTCAGTTAAATACACTTTATTGACTTAGCAATTTCATCCTAGACACATACAACAGAATTTCATCAGAGTATTACAATACACTAATCTCCCAATTAAAATTCTATACATCTACCAATCATAGCAGTCCGATTAACATACCATGAATAAAACGTGAATAAAATATGAGCACAATTTAAAGGAACATCATCTTTAGGCAATCAACAAAAAATGCAAATAAAAAGCATTTCATAGAAATGATAAAATAGCTATAAACATGTTAATAACTTATTAAACATAAATTTATGAATTTATATTTAATTATAATTACAAAATGTTAGCCTTTCTCTTTAATGCACTCACTAACGATAGAGAATCATTTATCCCTAGGCTGGTAGAGGCATTAAGCCTCAACTGCCATGTCAGTTCCTTAAATTCTAAAAGGTGATGGCCATATACACAATGGGTGATTTTGAAATCTTTTTGGAATTTAAGGAATTGACATGGCAGTTAAGGCTTAATGCCTTTACCAGCCCAGGGATAAATGATTCTTTATCGTTAGTGAGTACATTGAAGAGAAATGTCAACATTTTGTAATTATAATTAAATATCATAAATTCACATATTTATATTTAATTCATTATCAACATATATATATATATATATATATATATATATATATATATATATATATATATATATATATACATTTATTTATTTATAAATAGATATTTTATCATTTCTATGAAATGTTTTTATTTGAATTTGTTATTGATTGCTTAAAGATGATGTTCCTTTAAATTGTGTTCATGTTTATTCGTGTTTTATTCATAATATGTTAATTGGACTGCTCTGATTGATTGACGTATGGTATTTTAATTGGAAGATTAGTGTTTTGTAATACTCTAATAAAGTCCTCTTGTATGTGTCTAGGATAAAAGTGCTAAGTCAATAAAGTGCATTTAAGTGAGACAGTTGTATTATCATTTTTTTTTATTTTTTAACATTTTGTGTTTGTATATTTGGTTACTGTTGTTTTTGGAATCTGTTCAAGGCAATTATCTAAACTTTTTGCTTATTCTAAATTATTAATTCTATATCTTCCTGTTCCTTTGAATAAATATGATATATTTAGTGAATTTTTATTATGGCAACTGTTATTAGATAAGCCAGATATTATATTATCTCAGACCTTCATGGCTCTGTAAAATTTCCTGTGACAAAAAAATTTGTATTTCACTTAATTGATAATTAGTGTACCATATCAAACAGTCATATTTTTCAAACAGGGTGCTCATTCCTTTGCTTATCCTTTATTAAACCTAATTAAGGTGTGTATACTGCAGTTCTTCCCATTCAAGTAGAGTGTGAACATTTTCATTTTGTCTCATTCTTAATGGGGTGCCCCAAAAAGAAACATTTCTTTTCTTTTTATAAAACACAATAATTGACTTCAAATACTGCAGTACTACACATACACATATATACACACACACAATTCCAAATGCTAGGTTAAAGTCTTAAAACAGATTTTAAACTGTAGTTCAACAATGGGTATTTAGAAATGAGTAATTAATGATTTCAAAAGGCAGCAAATAATACATGAAGTACAAGACTGTAAATGGTTCATCTTTCTTATAGGCAAAGCAGTTTGTAATAATTCTGAAGAACAATATATTCTAATGGGTTTTTTAACAGCATGGACATTTTTTGGAGTAAAACATTGGCTAAAGAGAGAGTTATCTTTAGTACTGTGGAATATTTACATTAATTTTGTTTGAAAACATAAGTTTGCAAAGAAATTAATGATCACTGCAACATCCTCTCTTTTGGAGAGACTTAGGTAAAATCTACTACAATTTAAAAGCTTGGCTAATATATGTGTCTTTATATAACATATGATTATTTTTGATGCCTTCATAATACTCTCTCTATTTGCTATTACTTTATGACCACCATCACCTCTTTGGTTAACTAAGTTTGAAGATGACTACAGACTGGATGCTATTGCCAAGTATCCCTCTGATAGCCATTCAGTACTGCAGGAACTACTACTTATAAACACATGGTGCATGGATAAAGGACTAAAATTAAATGTGAAAACTGCAGTATTTTAAAATTAGGAAAACAAGCCTCTGCCTTAATGTACAATATAGCCAATACCACACTCAAAATTGACATAACCACCATGTAGGAGCAGTAGTCAGAAAAAATAATTCTATTTAGCACAACTAATATCTAAAGCATTTCATCCAGGTTGTCATTCCTCTCTATGGAGCTATAATTAGACCAATTACTGAACACAATTCCCCTTTAGGATATACCTTTCTAAACATAGTACATAATTGCAAAGACTCCAGAGGTTGCTAAACAAGAAGATTGTTGGCTTGAAGTCCTTGAGCTACCAGGAAAGGCTTGAATGACTATCCATTTCAGTTTCTTACAGGCTCTTGTGTGGTGATCTGTGCTTTGTGGTTTGCTCTGTTAGGGACCCAACAATCCAACTAAACTATTACCAGACCTAGGGACTTAAATTCCCAGCAGTGCATAAATAAAAACCACCAGAGAGACACATTTATTACCTAATACCTACATCACCTCTGGAACAATCCTCCTTCAAATTTACCTTGATGATTGGATCCGCACTCATAATGTACTCTATTATAGATGGGCTTTTCTCTTCTTGAAAAGGGGGGGGGTACAGCACGAGGATGGGTATTGGCAAGGCATATAAGTCCTTTTTACTGAATTTCCTTGTATTTCCTATGATCCTGTGACATCTCCAACATTAACACATATTCCCAACTCACTAGTCTTCTTAGGTTTTAGAAGAACTGTAAGTTTGACCCAGTCTATAAAAGCCGATAGCTTTTCATTATTATCTTTCTGAGGTTGTAAGATATTTATTCTTTGATGTAATTGGAATACTGGAGATAATTTTGGGTCTGTGTGTAACTTGACTTAATTTTTTTTCAGTTCCTTTAACACATTCATTTTAAAACATTTGTAGGCTTGGCCTATCTGTGGATTCTTTGTTGTCTTAAATGGACCCGCTACGCTTCTTTTATTAATCTATTTACATATTTTGCTCAAGATTCTAAGAAAAATTATTTTACTTTGGCTTTTGCTTGTTATCTATTTTCTCAGCTTCTGTTTTGAAAAAAAATATTGACTTCTGATTTTGAAAATTATAAACTAAACTTTTTTATTATTACATTTCTTATGACTTCATAAAATTAAATTGCTCATTCTTATAGTCATTGCTGTCACATATGGGGCACTTTGTAACTTCCACCTTTCCACACTGTATTGAAGGATAGGACATTTCAAGACTCAACAGACATAAAAGCATTAAAGAAATGTCTAATGTGTGCAACAGGGGAGCTACTTTCACAACCTAAATTTTTATACACACATAACTTCATAAACTGAATTTATTTATTTATTTTACTTTCATTTACTGGGAGAGTTCAACTGGTCACAGGCCCATTTTCAGTGGAGGCATGGGGAGAAAAGCTGCACATACAAAAATTAACAAGTTATTTAAGACAATGGCATTCACAAACAAAACAGAGAACTTAATAAGTATGGGCTAGAAAGGCCAGCCCATAGTAATATATATAGTTAGAGGAAAACACGTTTTTAAGCGCCTGTATATAACAGACTTATACACATAAAATACAATCAAAAATGCAGACTTGTACATATAAAATATATACATATCTTCATTGGCAAAAGATACATAGTGATGCAAAAGGTGATTTACAATCCAAAATAGATCTCAGTTTGTGATAAAAATCCCTTTTGGAGAAGTAATAGGGGGGAAATTCTACATGACTATTGCCAATGAATAGAAATCTTGTCTGTATGTTAGGTTTTACCCAGAGTAAGACAGGAGCATAGCCAGTTGTAGTTAAAGTGGGCTTTTAGTAATTTTTTTAATTGTTTTATGGAGTTATTTGCTGTTTGATGGGCAGGAAGGGAGTTCCAGAGTTTGGAGATGTAGCAGCTAAAGAGAGATTTATCTGCCTCATTGTTATGTTTGGTAACTTTGAGGAGGCTTATGGTAGTTGATCTCAAGGATCGTGGTGAGGTGTGTGATTGTATAAGGTTTTGGAGGGCTGGGATTTTGTCAGAGTAGTAGTATAACTTCTGTGCTATTGACAATTGATTGAACTATAGTAGTTGAGGGAATTCTAGCCAGTTTAGTTTTTTTGAGAGATTTGCACTGATGTGTTCTATGTGATGATTCTGTTGCAAATTTTGCTATTTTATGGTAGCAAGATTCCAGTTTGTGTAGCTTTACGGAGGTTGGCTAATATTGGGGATGCATAGAGGTGGGTGGAAAGTAAATGTGTCTTGGCTATTGTGACTTTGGATGACTTGGAGAGAAATTTCTTGTTGCAATAGAGCAATCCCAATTTTTTGTGGACTTTCTTAAGATTTTGGACAATATGCACGTCAAATCTTAGGTGGTTGTCAATTTCTACTCCTAAGAGGTTGGTGTGGGAGGTTGGTGTAATAGCAGTATTGTTGTTCGAGGTGATGGTAAAGTTATCTGTTTGGGGGAGGGTTCTATAAGAGGTGAAGAGGAGTAATTTGTCTTTTGATGGGTTAAGAATAAGTTGGTGATTGGAGAACCATTTTTCAGCTAGTGAGAAGCATTCTTGAGATTGGGAGTGGAGGTGATCAAATGTTAAGGAGGCAAAGATGATTGTAGTGTCATCTGCATATTAAATTATTCTGGCTTTTCATGTGGAGGAAAAGATTTGATTGGTGAATTGGGTGAAGAGTAATGAGCCTAGGATGGAGCCTTGAGGAACTCCTGTGGATACTGGTAGCAGAGAGGATATTTGGTTCTGCCTTTTTTCAGCTTTTTGCTGACCTGATAGGTAGCTGTTAAACCATGTGATGGAGGAAGAGCTGAAGTTTAGGGTTGATAGAGTATGGAGAAATTTATTATGGTTAACCAGATCAAATGCTTTAGATAAATCTAAGAATATGGCAGAGACTACTTGTCATTTGTTTCTGTGTTGATTTATGGTGTTGGTAAAAGCTAAAAGTGTGGTGGTGGTGCTATGAAAGGGTCTAAAGCTATGCTGGTTTTTGTTAGCAGATTGTTTTTTTGAAGGTAGTTCTTGAGGTGTGTGTGAATGACTCATTCAAGGATTTTTGATAGGGGTGATAATATGGCAATAGGGTGATAGTTGTTGAGTTCAAAAGAGTTACCTCCTTTGTGTAGTGGTATGATATGTGAAGTTTTCCATATGTGGGGTACTTTTTGCTCAGAGATGGACCTGTTGGTGAGGATAGCAACTGGGTAGGCTGTGGCTATTGCTGCTATTTGGAGGTATTCTGTGGGTAGGTTATCAGCAACCAGGGGGGTGGGTTTAAGTTTTTGGAGGAGTTTTTGAATACTTTTAATTGGCACTGGCTGAAAGGAAAAGTGGGAGTTATTTTTTGTGGTTCTTGTGTTTCCTTTGTAGTAGTTATTTCAGTAGAGATAAGGGGGCGGGTATTAAGTTGATTAGTAGCTAAGGTTTGGATTATCTCAGTAAAGTATTTATTTAACTGGGTGGGGATGTTGTCATAGTTTTTCTTTGTTTTAGGTGTGGGGGGGTTGTAGTTTTCCTAGGTTGCAACACAGAGTTGATTGCAGCCCCGAATTTATGTGGGTTTTTTGCACGTCTTTCTTGTAGGTTTTGGTAGTAGGTGATTTTGTCTATTTTGATGCATTTTTGGCTTTATTGGGTAGTTGGAGGTATTTTTGTTTATTTGGCTGGATATTGTTTTTGTGGAATAGGGTCAAAGCTTTGTCCCTTTCTTTGAGGATTGATCTGGTAGATTTAGTTAGCCAGGGGGCATATTTAGCTTTTAATCTTGTGGTTCTGGAGGAGGCATGCTGGTTTAGTATTATTAGGAAGGTGGTATTAAAGTAATTTACTGCCTCTTGTAGAGTTAACTGTTTTAGGGGGATCCAGTTGCAATATGTCTTAGCTCATAGATAAAGTTGCTAGGGTTGAAGTCCTTTTTGTTTCTAATTTCTCTTTGAGTTATACGGCTTATTTTGGGAGTTTTGGTTCATAGTAGATATGTTGGTTGGTGATCTCTGAGAATGTCTTGTATCCATCTAGGGATGCAAGGGATGGGTGGGATACAAGTATCCACTCCAGTATGGACTAGCATTTGGCTCTTTTGTCATTTCTGGTGTGGGAAGGGATAACTTATGTAAAGTCATGGAGGTTGATGTGTATTAGTGGATTTTCATTAGTACAGTTGAGCCAGTCTATATTAAAGTCACCTAGTAGGATATTTTGGTTTCCTATCACATAATCAAACTTGTACAAATTCGAACCCCATATGGTCGAAACCATAAGTTTGAACTTGTACAAGTTTGAGCATTTAAATGGAAATCTCATTTCAATGTGGTGCGATCTCGGAGTTGGTATATTTAAGTAGCGTGGGGTGTGGGAGGTGCAGCCCTCCTTCTTACAGCAGTTTATTTTGTTTTTACTTCTTTTTTTTTTTTTGTATCACTAGTCAAAGTTTTGTAACTTCCAACGGAATGGTTCAAACATTCCGTGTCTGAAGTTATAAAACTTTGACTATGTGATATAGATCCGGATATTTTCTTGGGATAGGGAGTTTGAAATCCATTCTAGTATGTTTTCCATGGTTGTAATATTATTTCCTGGGAGTATGTAGCAGCTAATGATATTAATATGTTTAGTGGGGTTTAGTTTAAATTTGTCAAAGGTTGAGTTCTGATTTATTGAAATCTGGGATGGTAATATCTAGTTGTTCGAGGATGAGGTGGTCTTTGTACATTATGGGTACCCTGTCTCTCCTTTTGCCTGGTCTGTCTCTTCGAATGATATAATATCCCGGGGCTGTGATTTTGATTTTCAGGTTTGAGCCAAATCTCAGTTAGTAAAATAATTTCAGGGCTGTAAGGGTTAATAGGGCATGTAGGCCATGGACCTTGTTTTGGATGCTTCTTACATTTAGATTTAGAAAGAGGAGAGAGGATTTAGGTCTTTGTGAAGTAGGGGGTAGTTCTGATTGGGGTTTGAGGGGGATGGTGAGTTAGGGACTGGGTTGGGGTGGCTATCTCCACAACAAGAGAGTCTTTTTAGTATCTGTACATAGAGTTTGTTGAGCTTGATGGATATTTTAATATATTTTAAAGAGGTGTGGGAGTTTCTACTAGGTAGAAGAATTCTGTGTAGGTGATAGTCTGTGTGGAAGGTTTGCAAGAGGTATTGGGCTACTTTAATGTTAGCTACGACTGAGTTCTGGAATAGAGTTGCAGTGTATTTTGGGGTGTTTAGGTTGTGGTGTAGTTGGACATGCTAGTTTGTTAAGGCTGCAAGTAAGAGTAGAGTTGCGAGGGTGATAGTACAGAGAAGTAGTCTTACATTTGTGGGATATGATAAGGGATGCATTATGTTTAGTAATTTGGGAGAGTGGACAGTGTGGGTGAAGAGTAGTATGTAGGTGTTTAACTATGAAACTATGAAACCTGAAACTATGCAGGTTAAAAATATCATAATGATGATCATGGAGTAGTTATATGGATCTGATCTAGAACTTAATTCCTGGTTTCTTCATCCTAACCTATCAGCTTGCAGCAGAATTTCTTAACCAGTCAGAATGTTGCTATTTAGTCTAATGCTGTAATATGATTTGCAACTGTAACACTAAGTCACCTTTCACTCAACAGCTTCATTTATCTGCAAGTAAATAACATTCCAACAAGGAAGAAATAAGTGAACCTCTTTGTTATGAAAGCCTCAATTTCACACTTTCTTCCCTTAACCAGCACTTCATCAGCACTAAGAAAATAAACTAAAATTCTTAAATACATTCAGTTGTATCATACAAGACACATTGGTCTGTGCCATCTTAATAGACTTAACCTGCCATCACATAGATAGAAACAACAATACAATACAATGACACCCTGTGGACTGAATAATGAAATAAACTGGAGGTGTCTGCTTTAACTTTTTTGAACATAATTGTTTAATTAATTGTTTAATTAATTGCTATGAGTATATATATATATATATATATATATATATATATATATATATATATATATATATATATATCCATTCTTTCAGTGAGAATGTATACTCTTGAAAGGTGGTTACACCGAGGCGCTGGAGAATAAAGAATTTGCTTTTGGATTTGACTTTGGTTCCTGTTTTTCGATTCCTGACTTCTGAAGATTTTGCTGTTTTGGTATTGTTTTGGATCAGAGTTGTTTCTATCTGAAGGTGTGTGGAGTGGAATTTGTGCAGTTAACCTGCCATCACAGTCTGACTATAAACAGTTATTTCATATCATAAAGTAATGGACTGCAGACTCACTAAAACATGTTCTCCAGTAAAAATTACTTTATTTTCAGGACAGGACTTAAGAATGCCTTTAATATTCAGGTGGTCATTTAATTCTAGGGGATCCCTAATGTTTAACTTAATCAGCCACCTCACTCTTTTACTTCCAACATGTTATTTAAATCAATACTACTACCATCATTTATTTATTTTCATTTTATTTATTTATTTGCATTTGTTTATCGGGAGGTCTACTGGGCCAGGGTGAGCCCATTATCAGTAGAGGCCTGGGCAGAAAAGCTCCAAAAACAAACAACGTGATAAAGCTACAGAATCAAAATACAGAAATCAAGCAGTGATGGTACAGAACACTAAATTACGTAACAGATGATACAAAAAAAAAATAGATAGTATACTAGTTATACAGATGTTAGATTTTAAATGTATTTATTTATTACAGAATATAAAACAAAAAAAAAAATTGAAATGTGCACAACACACATTGAATGCTTATAAAGTCCATTATAATGATTTTTCATTTTTATTGCTAACGGTATTCATCTATGCTTTCATTTAAATTATTTTGTTCTAACATACGTACAAGCTTTCAAGGGTCTGACAAACTGCACTATAAATGAGCAATGTGCTGATGTATGTGTATCTTTCAAAATTGTCAAAAATAGAAGTTGACAGGTATATACCATTTATATGTCCCAGATGCAAACGTTTCACTATCTTTTTGTACGTGTTGAATTATTAATCTGCATATTGTGTTCTTACTTTTCCAGTAGTGATTTCAGATTATTCCCCTTTTTTACCAATGAAGTTAGAACCATTCACAGATTTCTTAAACTTTACCAGTACTCAAAAATATCACACAGGAGTCATTCACAGCTGTAGAAAGCTGACTCTCCAACTTCTACTCAATCCAAGCAAAACTAAACTCCTCATCTTTCAACCCTCCAAATCTAACCAATCTACCACCCTCTTCAACATTTATGCCAAGAACAACAACATTATCTCCCCATCAGATCACACCAAACTTCTAGGTGTGCAGATTGACAACAATCTCAAATTCAATCTCCACATATATCTTTCCATAAAAAAGTTCATAAAAAACTTGGGGCACTATATAGAAACAAACAGTACATAACCAAGACAGCCAGGACTGCTATTGCCTACTCCCAGCTAATTTCCACCCTACTATACACCTTTCCAATACTCACCAAACCTAGACAGACTGACCTAAACAGACTAGAAGCTTGCTACAATAAAATTGCTAAATTTGCAACAGGCACATCCTACAGTAGCCACCACTGTAACTCAAGTAGGGAACTTGATTGTCTCCCTTAACTCTTTCGCCTGAATCAACTCTCATTTGCCCACAAACTAACAACCCCCCCCATAAGATCCATCACTTCAAAACCTTCTCCAGCCCTACTTCTCCTTGAGAACCCCAAGTTCCAGCAGCAAAAATCTACTTCTCACCACCAAACCCAAAACTATGCAGGAGAAGCCCTATTCTCCTGTGCTGCTTCTAAACTGTTGAACATCCCCCCCGATAACCAATTTACCATCCAACAGTCTTTTCAAAACCACTCTCAAGACTCACCTAAAAAAGTACTGACTCTGCCTTGCTCCACCCCTGACTAACAAACTCCCAGCCACTTAGCACAGTGTCATTACTGCATATATACCATGATCGGCCTAATCCTAGTATTTATTACCCATTTCATGTTCTGTTTCTTACTATTCTGTATTGTTCTCTGCATGAGCTGTCTGTAGCTGTAAAATGTGTAAATATATAAGTCTACTATACTATTTTAAGATTTTCTCCCTGATGAAAAGGGAAAAAGGGATCTGTGGGTAAACAAATAGTAAACAAAAATAAATAACATAAATAAATATAAAATAGATTACATCTGCACATTGGTAAGTGACATTCGCTACCCTTTTAGTAGCATTGTCATAAACACTTCATTTTTAACATAGAAAATGCTTTTTCTGTGTATTTTTCAAAGTCCATGATAACAATTATCCCACTTATCATCTTTCAGATATATAATGCTCATGGTTTTCCTTAATGTAACTAATTCTCACCTCAGACTATCTGTTAAATTAAATTTTTTCTTTTTAGCTGGTGTACTTAAAAGATCTTTAATATCTTGATCATACAATCATCCCAAAACTTCCAAAGGGGGTCTTAATAGAGGATTTAATAATATTTTTGTTGAAGTGCCTATCAGTGTTTACATTTAAACAAAGGTCATCTAACAAATGCTTGAAATTTAACTTTCTTATACATTCATTGTCTGCAAAGCCAAGAGGTCTAAGGTTTGTTGCCAATTAGTCCATTGCTAGTCTGTTTTCAGAGTTTGGTAATCCCTTCTGTTGTCATTGCTGTAATGGATGAACCTGTTCTGGATGTACTAAGTCTGATCTATCTGACCCCCCTTTTTTTGCACCAATATGAACTGCAGTGTGCATTGCTTCATTTGCAAATGGCATCACAAGTTATTCTCCTCTTTGAATCACTTCCTACATATAATATCTCCTAGGGCAATGCTTGGTTGTGGGTCTATTCTTGACATGTTTGAGCTCTTCATGCAGCCTTCTCTACAACCAATTGGATTTCTTGGGTACCTGTGGCAGGTTCTCATTTTTTATTAAGCTGATGCTGCAGCACCTGTTTCATTATTTTATTGCTGCTGATTTGTAAATTTGATATTCTCCAATTTTCTGTTAGTTCTTCTAACCAGATGTGTTGTGCCATTCGAGTCAACGTGCCTGTCCCTCTCCAGTTGCTTGATTTCGTTATTGTTTTTATAACAATAAGTCTATCCACTCAAATAAGCACATTGTCATATTTTCCAGAGAAAGCTTGAAAAGGCCTACCTTTTAATATCTTATTGTGCAAAGCCGGAATATCATCAACCGAAGCCATAATTTTATCTCTGTTGTGCTTAATCAAAATTTATTTCAGTTCACCTTCAACCTTATAAAAAATACTCAGTTCTTTATGCAAAATGCTGTCTGGCTCTAATCATCATCATCAACCTTTTTTCTCATTTTTTAAATGGGGTTGAGGCGTAGTGTCAACTGCTGCCATCTCTGTCTATTCAATGCCACCCTTTTGCCTTTGACACTCATGCCTGACTGTCACAGGTCTTCTCTCACACAATACATCCACTTCTTTGCTGAACATCCTTGCTTCCTCTTGCCTTATTCCATATCTTCATCACCAGATTGTCTTCTGTTTTTCTGCTTGCGTATGAACCACCAGCCTTACAAAAAAAATACACAGTTCTTTATGCAAAATGCTGTCTGGCTACAAATCATTGAGAAACCTTTAAAGTCTTAAACCTTCTGGGACTCTGTTGACTTTTATATAATGAGAAAAAACAAATTATCCCATACCAGGGACATATACTTTGTATAACTTCTTTTCTAAATGATTAATGGGTCTGATAGACAGTTGAGGTCATTACCTCCTATGCAGCTGCCTCTCAGCAATCTCTTCAGGGGCCTTGGAGAGAAAACTAGCAGTGTGTAAGATCTGTGAACTGCACACATTGACAGGTTGCATGTGTAGCTGACATAATTTCTAATTTCTACTTACAGTACATAGGTTGAGCTTGTGGTCTGACATCTTCAACCTATCAGCCTAAGTGGTCAGGATTGTGGTGCTTCATATCACTATAATAGTGATAGCACTGTTTCCCCCCCCATGTGTGGGATGTTAATGGCATAGGTGACAGTCTGGGCTAAACCAGTCCAGGCTTCAGTCTTATACTGAGGGTCTTGGTACCTCTTATGCAGGTGCCTGTTGCATTAATCTCTTATGCAGGTGCCTGTTGCTTTAATCTCTTATGCAGGTGCCTGTTGCTTTAATCCTTATGGAGGAGGTGGAGAAAGATTTTTGGTTCCTCCACATACCACCTCTAAGCTCTAAAAGGAGCACTACCCTCTCCTTCTCCAGCTATGATTTCTCAACACAAAGAATCTGAACATATTCTGATGAAGTCTCTTGTAGGAGATGAAAGCGCTTAATACTAATAAATTACTGGATTTTTATTTTTACTTCCTGAGTGCATTTTCTACAAGGATGGTATTACAGTTATTTATTTATTTGTTACATTTGTTTACTGGGAAAGTCAGAGTGGGTGAAACCTATTTTCAGTGGCAGTGCGGAGAGAAAAGCTCCACATGCAAAACAATGTCAGAAGAACATATAGAGGTTACACATACATATATTAAGGCAGTATCCCACATATAGCATGACAAGACATAAAATGAATACAATTAGATGACATAAGCTGCCAATTCACACGTTTTACAATTTAACATTTTTAATGTTAACATTTGTACACTTCACTTTCATGTATATTTCTGCTGCTGGGTCATACTTGCACAGGATATTGTGCTTTTCTGTATTCACAGGTGATTTATTATCTGGCATAGGTTCAAAGGTTCATAGGTTCATAGGTAAATACTAGGCTCATGACCATCAGGGCTTTTATAACCCTAGCCATGCAACCTAACCCAATGGTTTCCCTATGTATCATGGATATTAATTAGGAAGGGGTATGTTAGTTAGGAAGTTTCTAAAGGTTATGCAGGATTATGTTAGCCTGTAGTTACTGTCTGCCTCTGTCTATCAGAGACATAGGGGCCAGACCCGGGTTGAATTTCTGATTTCTCAACCATTGGTCAAGGTTATGCATAAATAAGGTTATGGATAGACTTTTCTGCACATGGATGGAGAGCCTGTTCCAGAGCATGGAGATCTTCTGAGACACATATCTGTCTCACCAACATTTCCTGTTTATATCAAAAGGACAATTTAAATCCTTTGATGTAGTGGTTCTGATACTGTTGTTTTCCGGATGTGCAACAGGTCTGTCAGTGTTGGATCTGAGGGTGCCTTGTTTGCCAGGCATCGATAACATCTCAGTAAACTGTAAGAGACTGAGTTTACAGATAGAGCTTTAAGGTGCCCCATATAGAACAATGTGTTTTTACCCTGGATTCTCCTGGTAAGGAATCTTTGTGGACATTCCAACTGTAGCATATGTCTAGTCAGATACATGCCAGAGGGTCATTACTCTCAATGATTGGTCTGATAACGGCTGACTAGAGTGGCACTATGACTTCTTTGGACATGGACGCCATGCCTTCCCTCACATGCTGAAGCACGGCATTGAGAAATTCATGGACTATTCTTTAGGCAGTACCTGAGATACTCCCCACCCTAGTGAGTCCCCAGTAGATCACAAAAAGGTCCCAGTAAAGCCACACATACCTTAATATCCACCTGGCTAGGTGCTCCATGACTCATGACATTTGTCCTCAGCTTCTTATATTGTGTTTCTATTCACACTGTACTGGTCCACAATGTCAATATTGTGAAGTCCATGAAACATTAAGTGAGGTTGGATGGCCCTGCCTTCTTGTTTTGCCCTATTTGTATATCCTGAGTTGCTCATTGTAATAATATTATTCATTACTATGTCATTATATGGCCATTAGAACATACTGTGCCAGACCGTGATGCTTGGATATAACTTATATATGACCTCTTATCATGCAAAGTCCCTTACTACAAAGTGGGAATGTTTTCTGAATCCTTCCCTACTATCTATTAAATTTGCATCATCAGTTGCCCAGGTTCTGTTTGAAAGGAGCACAGAAGAGCCCAGCACATCTATAACATGTTGCAGTGAGATTACTTAGGGTGATATTTATAGCCCCACACTTCACAGTTTCGTGGAGACATGCGTGAATAGGCGTACCTTCTTTGAAGGTTGTGCATCAGGGCCGGCAACTCGGCACGTAAAAATCTTCTGCCAATCATTAGCGGACCAGAGTTCCGCTGTGGTGACCCCTAACTGGGAAAAGCTGAAAGACACAACAACAACAACAACTTTACAGTTTCGTGAAGGGAATCTGCAAATTGCACCACTATACCTATATGTAAATTAACAAAGTGCATAGAAGTGGTGCTGATTTTCAAACATCTCCCCCTTAAGAAGGAACAGCTAGTGCACATTCACACTTCTGAGTCAGCATAAACTAATAAGAAATAAGGGTAGTTATATGCAGTCATGAATGCTGTTGTGTGCTTTCATCAAGAGGCTTCTGACATAAGCCTGTTTGGATCTCTTGAAATTTTTCCATAAGATCCTCCACTGACCTAGGCTCAGCAACATTGTTACACAGCTTACCTAAGCTGTGCTAAAGTCTTTACTATATGAACATGCTGTTATGGCTTTCATAAAGTTGGAAAGGGAGAAGCCAAGGTAGCCAGAAACAGGGGATAGGGCAGATAAGGGAAACACAGAAAAGGACTGTGCAGAAGGAGATGGGAGAGGATGTGCACCATGTTTATGTTGGGGATAGACCTCCATTTTTTTTCCATTTTTTTTTAAACAAGGGAAGCTGGGGAATAAAAATAGGCAGTGTGTCAAAAAAAAAGTTAAGGAATTTTTAAAGACATTACATAAACAACAGACAAGGTAGGCACAAATACTGTGGTGGGCTGAGAGTAGGAGGAAGAGACAAGACATATAGATGGCAGACAGACACAAAAGTGATGTATAGGAGGTCTGAGGGACAGTACTCACCTGGGTCCAGATGGCTGCAAACATCCCCTACCCTGATATACCTGTTTAGGGAGACCACGAATGGTGTGGGGTTCAAGCCCTTTAGTAGCTCAAAGATTGGTATAGGTGTCACTGCCTCTCCACAGCCCTGTGAACCACATCCTCTACCAGGTCCTGAAGCCTACAGGTCTGGCTTACCAGGCTGCCATGACCCAGAGGGTTCATAGAATGGAACCATCACCTCCCACTCTGTAAAGTGTTTCCCAGGCAGGCAAAGGGAGGTGGCGATCTTTACCTCACATGGGAGGTTTACAACCAAGTTGCACCAGTTACTGCTGGACCACAGAAAACAGAACATAAATGGAAAAGAAAAACAAAACAAATAACAAAGAGAAAAAGAGATACAGAGAAAGAGATAGAGAGATGGAAACAACAAAATGACTCATAAGTGTAAGTACCAAACAACATTATTTCAGTGTAACAAAAATAAGAGAAAGCAAAATTTATTGCTAAATATGACACTGTTGTTAATCAATTACACATATGCTGCTTAGATTCATAGATAAATACTAAGCAATCAGTCTGCAGAGTATTACATACCGAAATGATAACCAGACAGTGAGCAAAAGTGAGAATCAAACCGTATATCTTATGTCTGTGAAGTAAACGCCATAATGCTAAGCCCCAACCCCTGCTATTCGTAATGCAGTGAGTAAATACTGACAAGTACTGGTGGAGGATCAATCGTACTTTCCTTGCTATTACTTTATTTACCGTAATATGTCTAGATAACTGCATTAATTTATTCAATGAAATGCCATAAGCAATTTGTAATGAAGTGGTACAACAGTAAATACTGACAATTGCTGATATAGGGTCAAGTATGCTTTCACATCCAAAGAAACTACTGCTGATGTAATTCACTGCACTGATTCTGTATAATAAAGTCACATCATAGTAATGAATATGTTTACTGACTACTTACTGATGCTAGAACTGTGATAGCCTGACAAGCTGAATTTCTTGCTTAGTTAAGCAATGCCATTTTATTCCTGTGTTATAAATGTTTATATCCTCTCCATTTCCTTTTCTTGAGTATGTTCATACTTGCAAAATTGAGATACCAGCCTGGCTACTCTCCTGTGCTACTGATCCCTGTTATAGGGAACCTTCTCCGGAGCTACAAAGATGCAAGAGAATCAGGAGAAAAAGAAAGAGGCTTACTGCTTATGCAGGTGTGTGAATTGTGCCTTAAAGGACTGCTGCATTTCAGATTTTTACTAGCTTTGTTACTACAGCCTTAGGTATGCCAGCACCTTCTCCACCTCCATGTCTTTTATCCTTCATTGTATCATGTGCTGTATTTGTTTTGGTTTTTTTTTTGGTTGCAATTCTGTAAATATATGCAGAGTTTGCCATAAGGAGATATCTATTTTAAAAATATGTATGTCTCTGCTGCAAGAAAGGAATTAAATTGTTACAGGCAGTGCTGAACATTCATGAGTTGATAACAATCAGATGCACCAAATACCTTTGCTCGGAAGAGGGAAACTGATTTATTGATCTGCCTAATGGTGAACAGTTTGCTACCTGGCAGCCTCAGCAGATGGTCAGTTTGGGGAAGGCCAGTATCCTGCAATTGTTGCTTTAGCTGTAAACTTTAAAGTCTACATTCTAAGCTGCAATTATTTATTTCCATTAATGTCCATCTATTAATATATGTCATTATCATTGCCACTACTTCTATGCTATTGTAATTATACCTTCATTATTATTTGTTTAGTCAGTTATCATGGCCTGCGGCACTGCATTTTGCCTTATTGTAAAGCTAATCAACATAATGTAGTTCCATAAGTTCCTTGACAACTCTCTCCAGTGCTAGGTCTGGTGCGTCTGTATGCAGCCATCATTGAACTTGAGGAAACATCTGGAAATCCCCAACTATATTATCAATAGCAGTCTACCCTAAATTGCATAATATAAATTATCCATTTTAGAAAAGCATTTCTGAAAAAAAATTAGAGTTATGAACATCTTCATAAATCACAAGTAATACCATGAGAAGATTAAACAGTCTGATGATTGATCACAATCTCGAGCAAGAAACATAGAAACCCACTTAAGCAAAAGTGCACTACATCGAAAGTGCACTTTCGCAAAAGCCGATTCAAAACAAACTACTTTAAACATTATTTTGCAGGGGGTAAGCCCCCCTGCACCCCCCACACCCCCTACTTAAATATACTGACACTGAGATCGCACTAAAGTAGTGAAAAGGATATATTCCCTTATCCCCACTGCAATGTGCTTCCATGAATTGGCTTTTGCAAAAGTGCACTGTCGATGTAGTGCACTTTCACTTAAGTGGGTTCGATCTTCTGTTTGTCAAAATAGTGTATTTTTGACAAACAGAAGTAGACCCCCTCTATTTATATCTATATCTGTATATCTATATCTAAATCTATATCTACATGTCTTTATATACACACGTACGCACATAATAGTTAAACTAATTATGCACATTGATATCAGTATATATTGATGTAATATACAGGAAATTGGTTACTTACTCTAGAATTCTGTCCCCTACCTCCAAAACCCACTGGATCAACTGGCCCATCCTCCACCTCTACAGGTCATAGTACCTGTGTCTGCACTGCTATCTGGTCTGATGAATCCCTGTCAGTGGAAACAGATGATGCCCCAGCTCTGTCCAAATATCTATTTTTATCACCCCCCCTTGGAGGCCTGCTCCAACTTCTGTAGGTATGACTCTTGCAGAGAGTAGAGGAAAATTTTGGTCTCTTTTCCAGAAAAGTAAGGGGGGCAACCCTAGGCTTTCATGGATTCCATGCCTTAAGGTCCACTTTCAGAATGAGAAGTACAAATATGAAGCTGAGACTATAAAGGGATGAACTACACCCACTGGGGTATCACATCCTTCTGCCCAACTCATACACACTAATAGGGTTGCCACCTTTTAAAATGTTCAAAGTGGGGCATTTTTTAGAGAAACATGACATTTTTTATGGCAGGCCATATTAATAACCACTACAGATGAGTGAACTTCATTTATTGTTTTGCAAAAATGAAAGGCAACCTTTGTAGAATCTGATTTCATTCTATTGTTTAACATGACATTATGAGGGTTCAGATGCAAGAAAATAGTTTTCTCCTGCAGGACCAGGGAGGTTACAAAATACTTTCTGATTCAGAATTTCAGTACATTTGCCATTTCTTAATTTCTTTCAGGATACCATTGTCCTGTGTAAAGAAGTGGTACCCAACAGCCTGGCCGGGTTTGAACTTTGCTCAGAAAGGCACATGAATGAAAACGAAAAGTACAATTGCACTAGCATCACTCAGGTAAACTGAGGCACACATAGTGAGTATCTGCATGCATGGGCAAAGCACACACACATCTCATTCACAGTGGTACAAAGGCAGCTATGATAGCACTTGCATGTGCACTTTAATGCAATTCATACAGCTGAGCCTAAGCTTCATTTGTATAAGAACTATGTAAATATGACCAAATTTATGCCAGTTATTTACAGTGTCAATTTTAAATGCCAATGGGTTCCAAGTTTATGTGACAGTTGAGGAAAAGCATTAATTACTTGAAAAGTCCCACTATTACATTGCTGAAAAAAGTAAGTTAGCAATGCATTTTAGTGTGACATCTTTAGGAGTACCCTCTGATTCAGTGGTAAGCCAGGAAATATTGCAGTGCTTGTTTGCTTGTACCTAAAAGACTTTGGAATCTATAAGGTGATATTTTAGTGCTATCTACATCTGTTTCATGGTTTACTGCAGACACTAACCTTTGACAATGGGAAACGCCCAGGACCACACTGCAGTTCACCTTTGTGTAACTAAGGAATAACATACGTGACAAATCAATTAACAATCACTGTACCACACTCTTACAGCAAACCATTATTGGCATGCATTTTACTATGTACAGAAGCAGTAGTGCAGAGAGATGACAAATCCAGAGCTCAGAACGAAGACTTCACTGCTTGTGCTACTTTTTTTTTAATTACAGAGTGAAATGTATGATGAAGAATTGCTTGAATTTGCATATATGCGTGAAAAGTGAAATTGTTGCCTAACATATATTTTATGTTAGGAAATGTTGCAACAATCAGTCCTGAGGAGAATCACATCCTAATAGATGTTCTGAGATAAACATATTTTTGAAAAGGGAACCAAAAGAGGTAGACAAAGCTTAGGAAATGTGCTATGGCACAGTGTAAGAAAAGAGCTAAGGACATGGGGGGACATACCAGGATAAAGGCTGGGCACAATGCATTTGCCCTTAGCAGCACTGGTGGTGGCCTTCCACACTCCAACCTTTAACACCGGATGAGGGGTACCTTCTCTATGTAAGGGGTAATTATTCTGAAGCAGATGGGTATCCTGCAGGAATGATCAGAGGTGGTGCTGTTACTGGTACTTTCAAACCCCTACAACAACAACAATCAAGCACTTGAAAAGGTTAGTTTGTTGCTGGATTTAGAAATTCTACTTAGATGTACTTGCCATTATACTTGTATAAATAATGCTATTACACGTTTCATCATCAGGTAATCCAGCCATGTCAGTTTTAGCATAAATTCTTTAGATACTGCATGGTAAGTGCAGGCATCATACCTTTAAGGGAAAATCATATCTAACTGCCACAGGTCATATAAATCACATCTTGATATATTTCTTCACAGGGTCAGGACCAGAAAGAACCACATCCTATGCTTCTGCACAGCAGGCTGATGTTGAGAGCAGACTGGCTGGTGATTATGATGTCATAGCTCTCATACTCATGGCACATCCTGTGGACAGTGACATACAGTTGAAAAGTGTACTGGTAGGGCCGTCTACCCCACAGCAAGTAGATTAATCCATTGGCAGTAACACAGACTCACCTCCTCAGCATAATGAGGAAATGACATTACAACAGGTGGAAACACCATGTAGTTCAACACCTGCTTCTTTTGTACAGGCAGAACCCCTTGACAAAAAGTCTACCCTTTTGGAGGTAGCAGTACCTACTGTCACACTTGTGCACAAAGGTGACAGGCAAACACGTATTTCACAGTTACTTCCAGAGGCACACAAGGCCTTAGCTGCTCACCAGTAGATGTTCTGGGACATTGTCCAGGCACAATCTATTGTCAGAAATTCAACAGTATATGAGAATGGTGAAGGCTTGGCACAATTTTTTATTTTTATTTTATTTATTTATTTTTTTTATTTTACATTTGTTGACCGGAGATCAAGCAATAAGTATACATTTCAAAGTCAAATAAACAAGTAATAGGGTTTATACAAATAATTTAAGAGGTAAACAGAGACTTAGATGGCATTCTAGTGTCCTTAGATTGTTGCAGTGATGTGCGATAGGGCATTCATTCCTGTTATCTGGCTATGTGGTTATAGGTTGTAGATAGTTGTTTGAGTTCTCAATGGTTAGTTTAGTGTGTAGGGTTAGAAGTTCTTAATTCTAACCATGGACCCGAGTTTCTTTTTCCCCGATAATGGTCAGGCTGATATGCGATCAAATTTAAGCTTGTGGTCTGGTGGTCATGCCTAGTAGTTTGGTGTGGGAGAGTGGTATTTTCCATTTATTTTTTTTTTTCACCACGTAATGGGGGGGCGTTGCGTGGAGATTCATTTCCTTGAGGGGTAGAAAGTAGGGGGAAAAAAGAAAAAATTTGGTTTTTTGGATGTTAAATAAAGTTTTTTAAGTTTTTTTCATTTTTCAACTAGGGGGAGAAAGTTTTTGGTTTGTTTGTTGATTGAGTGGCGAGAAATGTCAGAGCAGAATGTCAAGCAGAGGTGCATATGGTATACAGGTATTTGTGTATACAGGTGGCTAGACCATTGATATAGTGTAGAAAATTAAGAGATATGAAGAGGATCCAACTGTTGGTGATTGACCATGTCGAAGGCTTTGGATAGGGCCGAGGAAGAGAGAGAGGATATTATTTTTATTATTTCGAACTGAGTCAACTGAAGGAAAGGAAGAAAAAGAGGTGTAGTTGTGTGGGGTGAAGGGGGCTGGGTGTGTGAGACAGGAGGTTGTTTCAGTAAGATGGGGTAATAAGCTGGTGAATGCTGTGCCAGCGATGATTGATTTTATAGAGGAGATAGTATAGCTATATAGTAGTAGTGGGTCTGTAGTTTGATGTGTCAGTGGAGGATCCAGATTGATGAGGATGATGATGTGAGAGATTTTCCAAATAGGGAATAATGGACTGAAAAACCAAGATAGAGAAGATAGAAGCAGGGGCATCAGAAGCTATTTGTAGGTAATTGGCTGGGTAATAGTTGGCTGGCTAAGGTGGTTGGTTTTGGTTGGTTTGAGAGGGTTGAGGGTAGAGAGGGGAAAAGGGGTTGAAGGTTAAAGGTTGAAGGTTAAAGGAGGGGTGGAGGGTTGGGGTTGAGGAGAGGTTGTGTAGTAAGTGGGGGAGTGATAAGATGGTTGAAAGGACTGTTGAATTAAAAAAAAAATTAAATTTCTTTGAATCTTTTTTTCATCTTTTTCTTTACCTTTTAGTAGATGGGAGTAGTGGATGAAAGATTGAGATTGATGAAGGAGGTGAAAATTTTGGATCATGCTGGTGTTGTTTTTTGTGGAGGTGTTGACAATACAGTTTTTTGTTTAGTTTCTATTTAGTTGAGTTTCTAAGCTATCTAGTGGGGTTTTAGAGGTTCTCCATTTGTGCCAGGCCTTGTCTCGATGTTTAATTTTGCTTGTCTTCGATGTTGTTAGCCAGGGTTTGGGCGCGCCATTAGGCTAGTAAGTAACGTGCTTTAGTACATTAGAAGTAGTATTTTAAGAAAGTGTTATTTTAATATAAAGTTATTAAAATAAAAAAAATACCTCTCTAAGGTAAGGAGTAATGCCTTTAGGATGGAGTAAGAGTTCTGCTGGGAAATGGTCTAAATTCCTAACTAGTCTGGTCTGTTGTTCTGTGGATGTCGGACATTGTGAGTTTATTAATTGGCTTAAACTGGTGGGTAATAAGGTGGTCACTCAAGGTGGTCAGGTCATTCATTATGAGTATTTGTTTGTAGTATAGTTTGTATGAGTGGATGTTTGAATTGAATTGTCTCCCCTGAGGGAGATAGAATATAGAGAGAGAAGCTATGTAATGGGAGGGGAGAGGATTTGGGAATGAGGAGAGAGGGGGACTAGTTGGGGAGAACCCTAGAATTATGAGGTTTAGAGTTGGTGGTTAAACAAACATGATTAACATACTCTTTTTTTTGATGAGTGATAAGTGATGAGATTTTGGATTTTTTTTAGTTTTACTTTTTTTTGTTTTTTAGTTTTTAATATGTAAATTAGAAGGTTAGTTTTTTTTTTTGTTGGGTTAGGGTTTTCAAGTTCAGGGAGTCTTGGAATTGAGATTTTTTGTCCACTTGGAGTTCTTTCATTTCGAAGTTATGAGAGATTATCCAGGGATAATGGGTTCCATGCTATATCCCTTAGGAATAAGTTCCTCCTTAGGCTATGATGTTTTAGGATGCCAGGGGGATGGCTTGATGTGTGGTTGTGAACCTGTTTCGAGGTTTACATGAAGTCAAGTTAAAGTGAGTAGGAAGCAAGGTATTAATTCTTTGTGGGTTAGGATATTAATACTTCTTAGGTTAGATCTGGGTTTGGGGCCTAAGTGGGTTTTAAGTCAAAGTTTTTAGTGGTTTTTTTGTAGTATCTTTTAGTTTAGGCTTTTTTTTTTGTGGATTTTTTCAATTTTAGGAGGGGATTTTGGGATTTATTAGTGTTTTTTTGGATGGTAGTGGGCGGAGAATTAGGATGTGTTGTGATAGGAAGGGGAATGTGGCAGGTGTGGGGTTGAGGAGGGATGGGTGTAGGGGGTTATGAGAATGAATGGAGGTGTGACCTTTGGAAAGAGGAAGAGTTTGGGTAGGAAGAGTAATTAGTGAAGGAGTATTAATAAATAGAGAGGGTTAAGGTTATAATAAATGAAGGGAGTATAGGGGTAAGGGGTTAATAGGTGGTGAGTGAGGTGGGTAAGTTGAGTGTAGGGTGGGTAAATAAGCTGGAGAGAGTAAGTATGGAAGGTTTGTGGAAGGAGATGGAGGGTGGGTGGAAGGTGGAAGGAAGAAGGAGGTTGGTGGGAAGGGAGAGGTTGGTAGGTGGAGGTTGATGCATTGGATAGAGATGAGGAGGGAGAGTGAGAGGAGGTAGTTGTGGATGGCAAGAAGTTTAATGAAAATAGGCACACTGACAGTGCCTAGGTTGGGACAATGAGAGGATGCAATGCCATGATGATCCTCATTTGCAGTATGGTTACATTCAGGACATTCATGCTATCTTCCATGAGCACACTACTATGGACTTACTGAACATATACTTGGGACATTGCTGGATATGGACAAGGGAGTGTCTGCATGTATTGTGGATAGGTAGGGCATACACCACATGTATTTCAAGAAAGTGCTGCAGGCATTCATGTGGATTCCCCTGACAAGAAGGCAGTCACACCTCATCAGCCTTACACAACGTGCTATAGAACCTCTCAGTTAAAGTCATGGTCCTGCAACACTGTACGATCAGTATACAGAGGTTCCCTTGCATCCAGTAGATCCCATCATGAGATCGACTCAGCATCAAGCTGTCATGCTAACACTTGCTTAGAGTCTATGGAACCATCACTCACACTCTCCTTAGGGGACATTATGTATAACACATCCCAAATCTAAGTGAAATTTTGAACATCAGTAACACAGACAGTACTCATGCAGAAGTCCCTTTGCAAATAGTGCCAATGCTTCAGTTATTCTTTCTATCTGAAAAACAGTAAGCAAGCAGCAGCATCCAAAAAAAGAGAGAGAGAAAAGCATCAGAGACAGATTTCATGTTTGTTAGGCAAATTACTTTTTCTGTGAGCAGGTAAATTCATCAAACTCAGTAGGTGACAATGCAGCCAAACAATCAAAGTACAGGCCTAATCATGCTTTATACATCTGATATTCTGTGCTTCAGTCAAAGGATACCAGTATAGCTAACACTAGTGTCACTCACTCCTCAACACTGTGCAAATAATGATGACAAATAACTTTGGAAAACCATTTGTAGTGAGTGATATAAGTAGAAAAGTCTGATGTACAGTGTAAGTTGAATGTACACCACTCAGCATCACCCACAAGTAATGCTGCATACACCAAGTACTATATGTATAGCTTTAAAGTGCTATGCAGTGAATGTCATGGCCCATAGTCTTAGACTAAATAGTGCCTCTTCATCTGTGCTGTCATGTACCTGCTGGAAGGTTTGCCATGCTGCTGCCATCAGCTGGCCACTGTCATTCTCATCAGTAATTGGTTGTGGGAATTGCCCATGAGGCTGATTCATGATCATGTTGCCCAGGACGCAGCAGGTGGTAAACATCATGAATGTAGTACCAGGGTCATACTGAAAGGGCCCCTGAATCATTCAGGCAAAGGAAGAGGGCTTTGAGCAGGCCAAACACTTACTCAATTACTATCCATGTCTAGGACAGGGAGGTGTTGAAGCACTCCTCAACAGTTTCCTTTGGTTACGGATTGATGACATTAGCCAAGGTATGTGTGAGTATCCTGCATTACCTATAAAACAAAACAGGGAGGGGACCCATAACAAAACAAGAGGCGATTACTCAACAATACATCTACCACTCTATAGAGGGTCTACAGAACAGGTATGATTAACAGCTTTAAGATACTTTGCACTTACCAATTATGTGACCATGAAGAATCTTGGCATGCAGGAGACAGCACAGTGAGACTGTGTGCCAAATATGAGTACACCTGTCTAAGATTTTCTGCTCTAAAAAGTTCATATAGGTTAGTTAGCCTTTGCCTATATCTTCTTTTTTAAGGCACTTGGCTTTGAAGTGACCCAAATGAGCACCAGGAAGCAGCTAAGCTAGCAATGAAAATAGGCATCTTTACAGATTGCAAAGCATATAGAAAAGGCAGGACTTCACTTTTTATAACCCCCTATGTGCAAGGAGCAAATATGCATCATAAAGTGATTAGAATCACTCAGAGGCAGGAAGAGTAGCTTATCTGTGTAAAATAGTAGCATATTTGTCACACATTTCTCATTTACATCTCATTACTGCCTCATTTTCATGCATTTTTCTGAAACTGTTGGACCTAAGAGCTGCTGTCTCTCAACCTCTCCCAAGCCGCACATACTAGCTACACTTAACAAATAATGACTATGGATGCCAACCTTAGTGCTTCTTTAATCTTCAGCTATTTATTTGTATTTACTTCAGTTTACTAATCGCAGCTAAACCATTCAGGTATCCAATTTTGCTTTCAATGTAGGAACATTGTACTTTGCAGCATTTTCCCACATGAAGCAGATAGTACAGTTTTACTGTACTTTACAGCATTTTCCCACATGAAGCAGATAGTACAGTTTTACTGTCCATAGCACCAACTTTGTACTGGGTAAAGAGATCACTAACATGTCATTGCAAAGGTCCACTAACTGTATTTTTAAACACTAAATGCCACATGTACAATAACAAAGTGATAAATATGACCACAACTGCTGAAGACATATCAGGTCAAAAAAGACAAAAGCAGAAATAGTATCCTGATTCGTCACCATGGCTGATAAAATGATTGTGAAGAATCAAAAATTAAAAATAAAAATAAAACTTTAATATATTCAATAAAATCAAAGTAATTCCAGGTAAAAGTTAAGATAGGCCTCCAAAATGAAAAGCGCTTTTGGCAAAATCTGCCTTCTTCAGATCGTAATAGTATGAGGCTGTTGATTAGTTAAAATACTTTGTTTTGATCAATCACAGATTGTTAGTTGGAATACACCTCCCCCTATATCTCAGGCATAATAATTTTGCCAAAAGCGCTATACTTAATTTGAGCTAAGTTTAATCAGGGGAAGACTTTATTTTATTGAGAATATATAAGTTTTTTATTTATTCCAAAAATCATACTATCTCTATCATTTAAGAATCTTAAGCTGACTAGACAATAGAATTCATAACAACAACAACAATAACAAGAGAATGATGTAAAAACAAAAATTTAGAATTTAAAACACCATTTTTTGGATGCATGATGAAGAACTAAAAAACATTGCCAAAAGCGCAAGAGCATTGGAGACATATTTAGCTACAGAGAGGATTACTAACGAACTAACAATACTAGACAGTTTTAAACTAATCACTTACATTGTTCAATCTTTTATCAGCCGTACATCTAATCACAATACTATACCATTTGTGTACAATAAGTAGTACTAATAAAACAGAGCCTAAGCCAAGTTCAATGGAAGACAAGCCCAATTGGTGCCAATATAAAAATGTTTAAAACTTCACAAATCATACTATAAAGCACATACTTCAACTTATCAGTTCTATGATGCTCTTAACAGCTTTACCAGGTGGCAAACTAAATTTAATAAATGGCATTAATTTTTTCATCTAGAATTAAAGTGGTGAGATGGAAATATGTTGCATGTTATGCAATCTGATATGGTACACATCAAAAATATTCACAAACATATGAATGGATAGCACAGTATTTCATGTATTCCCTCTAAAAAACACTAAACACTTTACATTAAATCATAAGTAAATGTTATCTTTTCTGACTTCAGAAGTTCAATCAAAAAAATGCACCACAGCAAAAATTTGAGAGACAGATAAAGTTGGTGATGCCCTGCAGAAGCACCCAATAGATTTCGATATACTTAACCAAGTAAAACAAAATAATGGGTGACTGGATAACTTTCAGACTGCACTACAAATGATAAGTTGTAATAGAAGCAATCATTCTAACACTACCTTTTGCTAACACACCATGCTGATCAAGGACTAAATTTCGGGTACAGCAATACATGGCAGATTGCACACAAATATAGTGGAAAGCAATCTGTAGCAATAAATGTTGGTAAACGTTTGCCAATCATGGTGGCCAGGCAACCGGCAAACGTAAAAATGAAAATTTTACTATGAAATATAAACTGACAGTACACTTAACTTAAACCATGGGGAGTCCTTGGTAATCTGTATTCTTCATTGATTAGGGTAATAATGAAATCTAATGCTACTTTCTGCAGCCTAAAAAACTACAATAAAATTTTTAGAAAGCTGAGACGCTTTTAGGAAAGAAAACAGAAGAGCTGGAAAATGTGATCTACTCTAACAGATTACAGGAAATGTTACTATTATCCATAACCTGCATACTTCTAAGGTGGGAGCTAGACTTAGTGAGACCCAATTCTGTTTAAAAATGCATACTTAGGCCATATTATCAGCAGACCAAATGCAACATCTTGCAAACTATTTCAAGATGTAAACATAAATGATGAGAAATGGAAGATAACAGATGAACAACTTCAAAAACTACCACTCACAATAGAAATAAGCTTTCCTCTAAAATAATAAAAAAAAAAACACACTGATAACTGTATAGGTAGCTGAAAGTTCCAACATGAGATAAGGGAAGACAAGCATGACACCACAATATCTGAACATATGAGCTTTCAATGGGACAATATGATATTGAAGAACATGCATTTTTTTTTGGGGGGGGCAGTCTTTTGACTAGTACCCTACTGATGCTCTGTGGTCCTGCCTGCTCCACTATTGATTAACCTATTGTTCTACTATGTGTGGTTATGTGGTTATCACCTGATATGACCTTTTATTTGGTGAATGCTCCATTCTAGAAGGAAAAAGACACCCCCCGTTACTACCAAGTATGATTTATCTTCACAGAACATGAGTTAGAAAGGCAGGTAGGGCTTTTATATTATGGTCAAATAGGTTCTTTATGCCTTAAGCCCCCAGAGATAAGCATGTAATGATATTACACATGGCAGTACACTCCAGGGCATCTGATTCTCTAACGTATGTTCCTGCACCACCGCATGGAATGGCCAGTAGGTGTTTTTACCCTAATCCACAATGTGAGCCCATTCCTGTTCTCCCAGGATAAACATATGCACCTTTCAACACTCTCTACTTAGCTGACCTTTTTACAGTAACAGGATTGTTAGTAAAACAAGTCACCAGTACCTAAAATAAATTACTTTTTCTCCACAATCTAGACAGTAAAGTTTAGAAAAGATGTATTGAGATTTATGAGGCGCAGTTAAGATGCAGCAATCATGAGCCATGTGCTGGAAAGTTGGCACTGTAATGTGTTGGGCAGGAATTTTTTAACTGTTACAATAAGACTGCACAGATTTTTTGGAGGTGTTAGTCACAGAACTTGAGTTTTCTGTCTTACACTGACAGATGTGGGAATAGAACTCTAATCAGGTACTGTTCCTTCCTGTCTTACTGTACTAGTAATGTTCTTCTTATTGATAAGTTTCTCCTCCTCAGCATCCTCCTACTGCTTTCTGAAGCTTTCTGTTTTAGCTTGAAAGAAAGTTTAGAATTCTGCACAGGTTGTGCATTTTCCATACTTTCTGACTTCATTTCTGTGGAATACATCTTTTCAGTGAACAATTCTTTCTCTTCATTTCATCTAGTTATTTCTACTGCCTGATTTTTAACACCTTCCAGCTGCTGTATTTTACTGGGACACTCCCTTTCTTCTACTGGCTTTGTTTCTGCATGAAACTCTGCTATGTGAGTATATTGATACATCTCTTTAAATGGTACCTGTTCTTTTCTTTGTATCCTTAGTCAAAGTTTGTCCTTTGGGGCTTTCTAACACTACTCCTTGGTCATTGTTAGACTCATAAGTCTAGGAGTGTGTCTGTTAGTGTGTCCTACCTCTTTTCCATGTAAGGTGGAGAGCTATCTATAAGTTTATTCCATTTTTCCCTTTCCACATTGACAAAGTGGTATATCAAAAGGTATTCCATTTTCCACTGCCTCTGTAGATTCTTAAAGTGAGAAAACTATGTCCCTGTTATCGTTCCATGTGTTAAATAGACAACTGCAGCATTAGGATGAACCACCTTCCTAAACAAAGATTTGTATATCTAATTAAATAATAGGATACTGTTTCCTGTCTCAGTGAATATTGACCTCTTCAACTGCATTTAATTGAGTCTTCTTTATGCACAAATTCTGTGATTTAATAAATGTGACCATACTGCCTGAATCTAGTAGTCCTTGCAGCTTCTTCCCATCAGCTAAGAAATTGCACTTAATTAAATGCAACAACAAAAGCCTAGCTCTACTATTCTTGCAGATAATTCATAACATTCCATAGGGATAACATCATTAGTTGCATAGTTTTCACTTGTTATAGATTTCACAGGCTAACAGTGTTGCCATTACTAGTACAAAGTCTGTCTATGTTTTCCTTTTTACTACATTTCAAACAGATTAGTTATACAGGTTATACTTTCTGTTTAATTAGAATGTGTCACACACTTTATTGTAGATCATAACTGCTCAGTTTTAAACACGTTTCATTGATTAATAATCTTGCTACCAGTACAGCAAAATATTCAGCTTTCTTAGGGTAACAAACAAACATCTCTTAAGTTTACCACTGGTGAACATTTCTTTCATTTTATTTTTAGCTTATTAACCATCAGGTTCTAACCATTGTATAAGCACATGCTTTTGATTACTTAACTGAGATCTTACTGTTTTGTTGTGAGAAAATGTCAAGCCATTACATTTTTGAGCTTGTGTCTAAGAGGTAACACCAGCTCAGGCCTGCAAAGCATTTTATTTTTTCCAAAGTCCTGATAATCAGTCCTTTCAAAATCAATAATGGCTTTCAAAGGCCTCTACGTAAGCTGAGCTAAGAGGATTCAAGCCCGATTACTCCAGACCACAACCCTTCTGGAGGTTGTACTGCTCAAAGGCTATCCATCAAGGTCTTCCTCCCTAGTCAGTTTTTAAATGGAGGAACTGCCTTTTGATATGGCTCTTGCAACTGACTCCCTACCTTCAGTGACACTGGCTATGGTTTGCAAGAGTTGTTTGACTGTAGCTGTGTTGGTGTTTAGGCAGATTCACTCCATATTCACTCCACTAGCAGCAACACAGCACACACCACAGGGCTGGCCTGGTAACACCAGTACAGGAAGGCTTTCTCTTCAAGTGAGGTAACTTTGGTCAAACAGTTTAACTTAATGCAGGTAGCAAAAACTAAAGGTCAGGACTTTTGGCATAAAATGTCTTCAAAGCATACCCAGGTGCACCAACAAATGTGGTATATTAATGCAGAAAAAATCCAAGAATTATCAAAAATGTGCAGTTTTTTGTTTCATGATAAAACAAAAAGCAATGGTCTTACATCCAAATAACTTTCTGAACAAAAGAAAAAAAATACAATACAGAGTTCCTTTTCTCATATCGACCACTGTCCCCACAAACAAGCCAACGGTTACTTCCAAAAAGTCCAGTAATTTCTTCATGCATTGACTAAAAACAGGAATCAAAGTCTATAGCTTAAAGGTGCTCTCCTATACAGTCTCACCCTGTGCATTCCTTCACAACAAGGCGCCCAATTCTTCTCAGAATAGTCCACAATGTTTCTACCTTAATGCAGCATTATACTGAGAATTGATGTTCCAGGCAACCATTTTCCCTCTGTGGGAGGATAACTTCTCCACAGTTCTCTTTTTATACACAGTTTAATCACATAACTAGTTCATGTTTAGACCCTGTAGGAATTCTTTCTGTCGATTACACAAAATATTTATTTTGTTAAAGTAACAGCTTTATTTACAGTTATTTTTGAAGCCAGTGCTGTGGCATAGAGGGATAATACCTTGATTATAAGCTAGGCAACACAGGTTCATTTAGCAGCTCTTGCATCTGATGTGCTACCAAAGGAAGAGAGACATAACTATCCTCTGGCTGGGGCATGTGCACAATAGCACAGAGTAAGTGTGGCTTCCTGGTGGAGGCTCAGAAGTCAACTGCAGAGTTTTTTGTAAAAGTTGGACAGAATGACATGCCAACATTAGCTCCATGTGAAAATGAGGAGAAGAGTGGTGTTGTCTTCCCATTGCAACTCCCCCTCAAGGTGTTAAGTGCACATGCTGGGGGGGTGGAATGTTAGGTTAAAAAAGTTTACAAACCCTCACACAGAAATAAGATGTGTGGTATTAGGATGTCTGAGGCTCCTCATTGGCTCAAACCCACATGTACACATGAACATATATAAAATTGCATAGGTTGTCATTGCTCTGCAAATCATTCATTCACAATGAGTCAAAAATAAACCAATAATAATCCCAGTAGTGAACCTCAGGAACATACTTTAAAATGGGTCCTACATTCTCCTTTTCACCCTCCCTTTAAAGTATCTGGCTCTCCTCACACTTTTAGATATTTTATCTGAGTCCTGTATTCTGTTGCATTTCTCCTCTAGGACATTCTCTTTCCTCCTCATTTATAGAACTGTGTGAGGAATTCATCTGGCCCTTCAGCTTTCATCTCCTTCATCTTGTATGTCTTTCCTTATCTTATCCTTTGTCACATCTGCATTCAGATCAAGCCTTAGTCTGTCCTCCTGTTTGTATCCTCTACATTTTATCCATTTCAGTTCTGAGACTTCTGCCCCTTTCTGCTGTTTGTACACCTCCCTGAAACAGTATTCGTTGAATCTTTCCCTAATAAGCTTGACCTCTTCTAAATATTGTCTGCCTCCTCCCTTATCATCTGTACCTCTCTCTCTATCTCTCTCTCTCTCTCTTTGTCTACCTGCTTCTTGTATTTCTTGGTTAACTGTATTTCTTGTGCATTCCCCAGCACCACTGTTGGATTTCTTATTCCATAATAATTTTGCTCTCCAATTCCATTTTTATGGCTTTTTCTTTCTGATCTGTAGCACTTCTCTTCTACTTTCATTTCTTCTAGCTTCCTTCTGTACCACTTCTGCCTCTTTCTGCAATTCCTCAATTGTGCTTCCTTCTTTTCTTCTATTCTTTCCTCCAGCACTCATCAGTTTTCTCCTAACAGTGACCTTGATCCCATCTCACCAGTGTTCTTTCAGGTTTGTTCAAGGCTACCCTATTGTCCTGTATTGAATCTTGTATTATTCCTTGCAGTGTTTCCTTGTCGTCTGTCTCTTTCCATTTACAACTATCCCCAACTCCACCCCTTTCTCATTGTTTTCTTTTCCTGCACACTTAGCTTAATCTCACTGCTGTGTGATCTGATACGTCTCTCCTGTATTTGGATCTCTTCCATTATTTTCATTATGTTTCCCTTTCCTAATAACCAGTCTCACTTATTTGTTTACACCATTTATTTTTTTGAAGGTACATTCCCTCTCGTTTAGATTCCTTTCTCTCCATATGTCCAGCAAAATTCTTGTGCAAGATAAATCAATCTCTGCTAGCGTTTGAATCAATTTATGGTGTGGAGAATTACTAAATTCCTTGGAGAGGTCCAAACAATGTCTGAGACTGGTTTGCTAGCTTTATGATGTTAGTTGACATTATCTAGAAATCATAGTAGAGTAGTAGTGGTATTATGGCGGAGGTGGAAACCACTCTGAGTAAGTGAGAGGAGATGATCATTCTGTAGATATTGGAGGATTTGAGTGCACATGCAATACTCCAGGCTTTTGAGAGAGAAGGAAGTACAGCTGCGGCTCAGTAGTTAGCTCGGCCAGTAGCATTTCTATAATCCAAAGGTAGGGCTTCTTCATTGGATATGTTTAGTTTGAACCATTGTTCTGTCTGAATATGAGCATCTGAAGAGTGGAGCTGTTTTGTTGCAGTGTCTCTGGATATTTAATTTAAATAGTTTTATAGAATTGTTATTAGTGTAAGTTTTGGCTGCATGTAGAAGTGTGTCCTGGAGTGCAAAAAGTTGTAAAAACATTTGGATCTGAGTCTGGGTGGCCTGCTCTGCCCTGGTTACCAAACTGAATACATAAATGGACATCCCCACACTGTGTCAGTGCATTGGGTGAGGCTAGAGAACCAGAAGAGTAAAATAAACTGAGTTGGTTTAGGAATTTTGAACATATTCTGTCTCTTTTAGTTTTTAGTGTTAGATAGTTTGGTTTTATGAACTTGGTAGATTGAGAATAAAAGAGTTCAGAGGTGATAATGAAATGGTCAGTGGGGAAAGGGGTGCCTAGAAGAATGTCACCTGGTTTGGTGTGAAGGAAGGTAATGGAGGGGTGAATGGTAAGTGGTGAAGTGAGAAACTAACACTAGAGATAATGAAAACAGGAAAGTTAGAAGTTATGTGGGAGAATGTTTAGGTGAGAAGTAAATACAATAGGGTGATATGGATAAGAGTTATTATATATATATATATATATATATATATATATATATATATATATATATATATATATATATGTGTGTGTATAACATTACATAGATCTTTAATCCCACACTGCTATTAGCTTAAATGATCAAAGAATGGAGCTTGAATTTGAACAGATGCATATTTTTTGCTGTTTCAACACTATCTTGATAAAAAATATTAAACTCATTTAGTTACAAAAACAAGTACATAAATGTCTTTCTCCATCGTATTATAAAAATAATTCATTCATATTATCTTTTGGGCGGCACAGTGGTTAATGCTGTCACCTCAGAGCAAGAGGTTCTCTGGTTCGATTCTCAGCCAGGGTGCCTTCTGTGTGGAGTTTGCATGTTCTCCCTGCATTCGCGTGGGTTTCCTCCGGGTACTCCGGTTTCCTCCCACATTCTAAAGACATGTGTCTGGATCATTTCTCCCCAGGCCTCCACTGAAAACAGGATCTGTGGAACCTAGTCGGACTTTCCCAGTCAACAAATGTTAAATAAATAAAATAAAATAAATTTTGTCGATTTTGTTCAAATAATTTCTTTTGCCAATTTTCCCATACTTTGTGTATTTTGCATAGCACTAGTGAAAGGTTTCTGTTAACAAGTCTTCAGTTGTGAACAGAATTTCATAGACTTCTTGTTCATTTCCTTGAACATGTCTTTTCCAGCCTTTTCTAAAAAGTTTGAAAAATAAGAAATCTCTGATAATCAGTATGTTTCACATTCAAATATCATATGTATTAATTCTTCTTTTTTCTTTTTTTTTAATGTACACAAGATAGAATTTCTTCCAGTTTATTAATTATCTTATCCTATAAATGTTTTTTAAAGACTTCACATGTATACCTGATGTAAGTATTTTTCTCTTTCTTATGTCCAAAGAGTTTCTGTTGTTACATCTAGGTTTCATGTATGTGTAAGTCTTTTCAATATTTGCTGTTTATTTATTTAGTTTAATTTTACTTAAATTTAACAGAGTAAATGGACTAGTCAGAGAACCCTCTTCAGCCACAACCAGGACCAAGGAAAAGAAAAATGTTTACAGTCTTGAAAGAAAAAAAATGAAAGTAGTAAAATGAAAGTTGTAAAACTTTGAGGAATACATTGCTCATAAAATAGTACTATGAAACATGTACAACTCTATGGAATTATAACTGATGCATTTCATTTTTGTAAACATTGAGCCTGGACATTTTGCAGTGATGCTAATAGTGACTTGAACATATGAAATGTTATCATAATGGAAAGGTGATAATAATAGTAGGTTAAAGTGCAAAGGTGAAAAAACACTAAAATGAACAATGACTAGGAATATAAATTAAGACTGTTAATGTGGATGGGCAGGAACTAAAGAAGAAATTGTACAAAAGTATTACACAAGGTTGAAAGACTAAGAAATACTGAAGTATATTAGTTGCTCGGTATAGAATACAAAGTAAAGTAAGAAGGGTGCAGTTATGTCAAGGAGATGGGAGTGTAGAACAGAGTGAAGTGTAAGGATGCAGTAGAAAGAGGGGGGTGAACTCAAGTAAGGGGGATACTAAGATGTAGGGATATAACAGGGAGTGAAGTAAGTAAGGAAAAAATGTATAGTGATATGAAGGTCAAAATATGAATAGAAGATTTTAGTAATAGGAACATAAGTTCATACTAGGCTAACTGCCCTTGCGAGCCATTGTAATCCTAGCCAATTATCTATCAGTAAGACTCAAACCCTGCACCTTGTGTTTGTAAGGCAAACACCTTAACCATTAGGCCACCATCAGGCCACATTTCACTGGGTATAGAGCTGAGATTTTTTAATGATGGTGAAGGCAGAAGTCTCACTGGCTTAACCAGCAGCCTGTGCTGGTACAGTAACCCAGCTCCCCACCCCCTCGGCTCTTCAAGTGAAGAGCAAAAAAAAGCACTTTACTGTATTAAACTAATCAACGTATGATTGCACTAGCCTACTACAGACCAACTCACACTTATAGCCCTTCTACTGAAGTGCAAAAGCAAAGAAAAAAAAAACAGACATTCCTTCTAGCCAATCGACCAGATGCATAACACCACCCAAACCATTCAGGTTCCTTTTCTGTGCTCTGCCTCAAATCAGGGTCTATATTACATATCCCAACACTTAAATGTTCGCATCGCTAAAGATTAACCTTTAGTGATCGAACATTTAAATGTTCGAATATGAATAAAAATTAAAAAAAAAAAAAAAAAAAAAGGAAAAAATAAGGGGCATGCCCCCTACACCCCCCATGAGGGGGTCTGTGCCAGCCCACCCCCTGCTACTTAAATATACCAACTCCAATATCGCGTTACAGTGTAGGGAATGTGAAATTTCCTGTTTCCGCACTGTAGTGCACTGAAATGCGATCTCGGAGTTGGTATATTTAAGTAGCGGGGGTGTGAGGGGGTGCAGGGGGCTTGCCCCCTGCTTAAACCCTTTCCTTTTTCTGTTTTTTTTTTATTGCTTTCTTACATATTCGAACATTTGAATGTTCAATCGCTAAAGGTCGATCTTTAGCGATTCGAACATTTAAATGTTTGGATATGTAATATAGACCCTCAAACCATCCTCTGAAGTATTCAAACCTGAGTACTGTAGCACTCCATGTGAGGTGTAAACTGTATTCTCTACTTGCTACAGTTTAAAAGTGTAAAACAATAAAAAAAAAATAGTTTTTTTAACTAAACTGTGAGCATTGTAGCGCTTCATGCAGGCAGGGCATGGTATAATCTGTAGCAACAGCTTCTACAGTTTATACTCTGCCTGCATGGAGCACTGTGGTGCCTAGGTTTTAGTAAAAAACAATACATTCCCTTATAAACTGTAGCAAACTGCTTGCTACAAATGTAGCAAACAGTTGCTGCAGTTTATACCTTGCCTGCACAGAGTGCCATTTTTTAGTTACATAAAGTAAACAACTCAAAAGGAAAATAGAAATGCATTACCAGTGCAAACAAATTATTTAGCAAGGGAAGGAGATTTAAAAACTATTTTGGAGGTAAAGGAAGCCCTCTGGCAGATCAAATTGAATGCACAAAATCCCCCTGGGATTAATGACAAATTTTGTCTGCAACCATTTTTAAATAAAAGATCTCTAAACGTGTATTAAAATACATACATTTTTATTTTTGTACATTATTTAATTTATTGTTTATTCCTTTAGGAAAATTTTAAAGGTGGATTATGTTTTAGACAATATTTATGATTATAAGTTCACTATTTTTTTTTAGTCATGGAACTTTTCTGAAGATGTAATGTATGGGTTGTGAAGTTTTAGTAAAGCACTGTCACTTTAAATCTTCATACTAGTCCAATTTAAGAAGTTAGCTCTAGAATATAAATAACAGGTGATTTTATGTGTTAATTTGATTATGAAGAAGTCCTTATTGATAGGATGAAAGCGCTCATTCCAACTTTTGTTGTGTATGTGTTAGAATAAATGACGGGTTTATAATCAATGTTTTTGATTTCTGTAGTCTGTGTTGCCATTATGATATTTTGTGTTTATTTTTTAGTCATTTCCTTATATCGTTGTGCCTTGGATTAATTAATGTACAAAATGTTATTTTATTGACACATAACTTTTCAGTTTTCTTTTTTGACAAACTGCAAAAAAACATGTTTTGGATACATATATAGTCACATTCTTGGAAACTGAGTTAATAATAATAATAATAATAATTAATAATAATAAAATCACTATACTTATCATTTCACAGAAGTGTTCTACATCATTGCATATCCCCATAATATCAGAGCTGTATCACGGTCAAATAGGGTCCTAGGCAGTGTAATGGGTCACAGACCCCACACAGCAGTGGTGCTGTATTATAAAAGGAATATAATTTGATACAATCAGGAAGGTGCATCAAAGAACACATGCATGTATGCCTGGTTCTAAAAATGTGTGCAAGGGGCCTATGGTTTGAAAACAGCCCAAATGTAAAATTCATCCACCATTGGCTAGATGCACTTTCTTTGAATGTGGGTTTCAATGCTCTTTTAATAAGTGTGACTTTCAAGGGCAGAAAGGCTTGTGGTTCATGCTAAGTCTGTTTTTAATGTGAGACTGTATAGTTTTGTGTAGCAAATGGCTATCAGTGTTTGTGCTATAAAATTTGAAATAAAAGTTTTAAATATCTCTAATCAGTGTAGAAATAAAGAATAAAATAGTATGCACACTGACAAGTTTGAACAGTGTTTATGGTAACTAGGGAGAAATAGCCAAGGAATTGGACACTGGAAAGCCTGAGGGGTGCTGTTGGGGTGAGCTGCTGTGGGGTGGGGCCGTGAGCCACTACCCTGCCTAGGACCCTATTTGACCGTGATCCAGCTCTGATACTATGGGGATATGCAATGCCGTAGAACACTTCTGTGAAAGTACAGTGAGTTGGTGATTTTATTATTATTGTTATTATTACTATTTTAACTTTGTTTCCTAGAATATGGCTATATATGTTTCCCAAATACATTTTTTTTGCAATTTGTCAAAAAAGAAAACTGAAAAGCTATGTGTCAATAAAATAACATTTCATACGTTGGGTGCTAAATAATTTGTTTGCACTGGTAATGCATTTCTGTTTTTCTTTTCAGTTATCCACTTTTATGTAATTGAAAGATGAAAACTCTGTTTATATTTCTGCAAATAAAACAGAGTGGGAATTTAAATATTGGCAACACTAATTCTATAGATAAACATAATCTGAATAACTTTTACACTTTTCTGTTTTGAATAATTAATTTATGTTTGTTTATTAAGAAATAAGGACATTATGTTTGTGCTACATTTATCTAAAAAACAATAGACAGCCTGTTGCACTGTGATTAAAGCAAAGATATGTATGGTTAAGCAATCAGTTATTTTATATCTTTTTAATGAAACAGCTTCTATACTCATAATATTCTTTTTTAATTTACATTTATTTTTAAATAAAAAAAGGTACTTTTTTGTTAACTTACAATCACTCTAGACATATGTATGGATGAAGTACCTCTCATTTTGTTGATTTTAGTAGATACTTTTATGCTGAATAATATGATTGCAGAATGTATTTATCTTTTTTAATAAAACTTTATTTGAAGGGCATTGTTATTGCGACCTATATTTATTAGATATTTTGTCATATATGATCAGATGCTTTATTTGAAGTAAAATTATCTGAAAAGGTGAGAACTGCTAAGGCAGAAGCAGTAGGTGCTTTGGAATGCATAATCTGTCATACAGCTGTTGTCTAAAAGGTTTTCATTTTCCTGTAGAGATTCCTTGCCCATTTGCCCAGTAATGGCTTCTCAGTCAAGCTACAGTAAAATTTTATTTACTCATTTTTAACTGAGTTAGTCCCTATAGGCCAGTATCTTCTTTTCAGGGGTAAATAATTTACTTATGTTTACTCCAGATCCTGATGACTGTATCAGATAGGATAAATCACCACTGTGAAAATGTCACATTGGATCAAAACCATAACTCCATGTCCACTATACCTCATCCCAAGAGCAAGCAGAGTAGATGTGGAGCATGTCTGAGAAGGAAGGAGGGAAAAGGGAAGGTAGCACTTGCAAACAAACCAATACATGAAGATAGAGACTAATGGAGAGGGTGTGAGCACAAAAGAGGGGACAACAGGCAGATAGAGGACAGTTGGTGATAGGGAGAGTTGGACTACAAAGGATGCATGAAGAATGACATAATGACACACAGAGAAGGGGATAGAGTGAAATAATATGGACCTGCCAGAGAAGAACCCAACCAGAAGCTGGTCACCTCTGTGGATGACATCCTGGCCAGTGCCTGCCTGTGGTGGCCTAATACATGGGTCAGGCTGGTTAAGTGACTCTAATAGCCACACAATGAGATGACCAAGGGTTCCAATGCAGAACTTCAGCTAGTGACCAACCTCAGTCATCACCAGCTGCCACATCTGCTACCTGGTGACTGAGGGGGACCCCTCCACACAATTAGTGGGGAGGAGCCTCCATTCCCTACTTTAATGATGCCCATACAGGACATGGGAGAATCTTCTACACAAACTTCCACAAGCAGCTCTTCATCCTCCTACAGAAAGATAGGCTTGGGAAATGCTGGTGACCCAGTGAGAAGTGGTGTGGGTCCTGGAGGCTACTGCTTCATTTCATCCTGCATCACAGTTGACCCTGTAGAGAAGGAGGGGGGAGGGACAAAAATGGTCAAAAAAGCCAGCACATTAGCACACATGTGGATGATATATTTTTTTCCAAATTTAAAATTTGGATAGACAACTACAGCATTCACTCTGCCACCTGCAATGTCTTTCTGCTCAGGTAGGCTTCCTGGTTCAATGCCACCTCTTCTTGCTCTGTATGCTTAAGCCATAAAAGAGACAGTAATCAGTACAATATATCCTTGCTAACTGAAGCAAGAACAGCAAGACATTATAGGCAAAACACTGTACTACAAAACTCATGCAAAGTACTTATAAAATAATGCTTATTCTCTCTCCTTAACCTCTGTCTTCCACTGCAGGTCAAGATGACACTTTTGGAAGTTATTGTGACCTGTACCTGTGCTTGTACAACTCATCAGAGCAGATGATGCCACTGGTGTCACTCACAACTTTAGCAAGTTGATGCCAGACATTGAGTTTATATATAGGGCCATTGTAGGCCCCCAGCAGGTACTTTCTATAGTCTCATTGCAGCAGATAGAGAGAGAGATTTTGATTTCCCTCAAGCACCATGTGGGTGGCTCACTAAAACCATAGCCTGAAGAGGCCATGTCCACTCTGCAGGTCAGAATGAAGAGGAAAATTGTAACCTGATGTGCATGACCTCACATATGGTTATGTGATGCACACTGTCCAGTAGTAAGGGTGCACAATGTACTGAACTAGTGCAGACAGATGGTACTATGAAGTTCATAGTGTCTGTTTACAAATATGCTGTGCACATAGCCCGTTAGCTTATAAGCAGGTGTGGACTATCATGGTAGTACTTTTTGTAGTTGATAGTGCAGTGCATTGTGGCAGCAATAAAGAAATGATCAGGCTACAGTATCTCATTAACATAACCCCTGTGTGATGAGGCCTAATTTAGAGTGAAATGAAGTACCACCACTATACTGTGAGAGACTGTGTTGTTACAAGCAACATATCAAATGGAATACAGAACTGTATGACACTTTCTATTGCCATTTAGGCATACTGAATGCTGACAAGACCACTGATAAGAAACCTCAGGACTGCAGGGTGCATACTAGTGTACATGAAACAATATGGCCAGCTAGTCATAGATGGATTGTGTGAGGTAACAGCACACAAGAGCATGTAAGGTTACTGTCTTGCTGTGGGGGGGACTAATCCTGTCAGTGTATTAAGCACAAGGGCATGTTAGGTTACTGCCCTGCTGTGGGAGGACTAATCCTGTCAGTGTATTAAGCACAAGGGCATGCCATATTATTCTCTTGCTGGCAGTGGGATACTGACCGTGTCAGGGTGCATAGCACAAGGCATGACAGGGTGAACAGTACTGTATAATGTGCACAGAAAGCACAACAACCGCTATGGGGGTTATAAGCACTCCTGCATAGTCTTCTCCTCACATAGTGTCAGCACAGTGCTGTAAAATGGTGGAATGCAATATTATGCCCATTGCTGCCTGTTGTATGGCACAGGGTGTGATGGTGACAGCATATTAGCAGAGAGGTCCATAGCCAACTAATGGAGATGGGCTGACAATGCTGAAACCATCAGTGACAGCCAAGGACAGGCATGCATAAACACACATTGACCCTAATGTACATATTTTGCCATGACATTGAAAGAATGACATTGGCAGTAGCTGTAAAAATTCACACTGAAATGGAAACAGAGGTGCTATTGCAGGTATTACAAACATATGGCACTAGTATCTTTGACAGATTAAAGCAGACCAGACCTTCTCAGGCCAGGGTCAGGAAGTGGTGCAAGACATCAGTTTTTTAAGTGACCATAACAGGAGAGTAACAAAGGTGAATTGAATGGTCACTGATGTGATACTGCATGCCAAGAGTAAGGCAAAAGATATTGCTAGATATAGTCACCAGAGGAGATGACCCTCAATGCAGACGCATCACACAGAGGTGAAGGAGTTCCTGGCAACACTGTGCAGGGCAGGCAAGAAACCTGTCATACCCGGTGATGACTTGGATGTGGCAGTTGGTCTGCAAAGACTGCCATAGTTTCTGTAGATCACATCAAGTTAGTAATACAATGTCCAGTACCATTATACAGTGACTTAGCAGTGAAAGTAGTTATTCAGCTGAAAATATGCATATCTGTCTTACAGGTACACAAGGAATGCAACCACAGCAAACTCCACCATAAGCTATGTATGTACCCACAGACTATATAACTAACTGGCATGTAGTAGCATGCGTACCATGTGTTGATGGGAGTGATTCAGATATTAAGCATTGCCAAAGATGTGCTATTATTATGCTTTTACAGGTTCTATTAGAGGAGGCTCCAACACAAAAAAATAGACACATGCCTAATGGCAGCAGGACACCTTTGCATGCTGATGATGGCACCCTACTCATGGCAGGAGCTAATTGCACAGTGGCACTGGCAGCGAAACTAAAGTTGGAAATAATGCATATGTACTTCATTGATGCCATATTGACTGAGTGGCTGAGTTAACCTCTGGCATCACCTGTATTTAGTTGTAGGACTAGCCACCTGGTAGCATTGTTAACACTGTCTCTAGACTGTTGTCAGTGTTGAAGTGACAACCTAACCCCATGTTGCAAAAATGGGAAAAAGGAATTGTGGATGTATGGGTACCCTACATTTAGTGCTGGATGTCCAGTCCATGTTATTCCCACACAAGTTACATGGAAGGGATCACCATGTATCGTATGCATGAGCAACACTGGTTCTGAGGTGGCACACCCACTATAAGGGAGACATATGTGGGTGGCTGTCACTGACATGATTATATGTCATTCCCTTACATTGGTATCACACTTGTCATCAATCAACATATGTAAAGATTAGTGACGAAGACACAGACTATATATACTCTATATGGGAGATGCTGAATTTGCTGTGTGACCTGTGTGAGGACCTGCAACTTTGACTGTGACTTTTGGGCATCCTACAGCACATGTAGAGTGACATGGCATATAAGGACCTGGAGCAGACATGCCTGCTGAGGCCAGTGGTGACAATGTTGACTTCCATGAGATTATTGGGAAATACCTAGCATGGCCGTGCAAGAGGCTGGGTGCTTAGTACAGTCATAAGCCAAGTGTATGCAATGGGCACACACACTGTGCGACAGACACCATCATTATCACCTCTGCCTATGTCTGTCCTCTTCCAAAGGTGAGGTTACTCCCATGATCATGCCCAGTGCTCTTCTGGCTTCACTGTAGGGACATCCTACCAGGCCAGATGGTCTCAGATGCACAGTTCCACTATCGCTATATCCTGTTGGTCTACCAAGTACCTATCCACAGATTATTGGTGGGAGAGGATGTACACCCAGACTATTGACTGATTTCTCATATGGGGGGGGCACAGTCAGCTCCTATAATACTCTCAAAGTGCCATGCCATCCATGGGAAAGGTTGCTTTCAGTCCTGATACATAAGCCCCACAAGGTACACCTGGCCTGTATTCACAACATGGAAGCTTCCCTACTTTGACCATGGATGACGTGATCCCTGACTCCTCTCAACCTTTAGCAATGTGCATTGCTACCAAGTCTACCTCTCCTAACCTTCACACCTGTAGTAGGATTGCTGTCCACTGTTACTGTGTAGTAATGTCTGATATACAATGTGGCAGGGCAGTGCACTGTACTGCTTACCCTAGGTGTGTTAATGCATGCAGCAGTTTTATTCTGTGTTCTTCATGTCATAGCCCATAGTTGTGAACCATTCACTGCCTCTTTCCCAATGCCACTATATGTTGTACCTGTCTTACCTCGCATGGAACACCACTGCAACTGGTTCCTCCAGTGATTCCTCACCCAGCTGTTCCTCCACTGTTACCACAAGTCTCTCCAGCAGTACAATAATGTTCTCACTCTCTAACTGCTTTTATGCCACCATATTGTGTTGAATGACACAAACCACAAATATCTTACTGCAAGTGTGTATCCAGTGTATATGCATTGCAATACCAGATGTGTACCACAACAGAAGCAAGCTTTCATAAGTCCAAACACATGTTCATCAGTGGTCTGTTTCTGCAGGAGTACAGAGTTATAAGCCATCTCCTGTGTGATCTAGGAGTCATGGATAGGGGACATCAGCCATAGTTCCAAGGCATATCCTGCAAAACCTACAATGCACAAGAGTATATACCATTGTGAGAGGCCTGCTGCTACAGCCATTGGTACAGCAGATCCAGGACTCTGTGGCTGAAAAGCTGTGCATTTGTTAACTAGACAACCCAGTTCACCCCACACAAAACACTGGTAGCTTCCTAGATTGTGCACAGACACATTGTATATAGCACCCAGTGAATTGCACACCACCTGGTAGTTGATGGAGTGGAAGCTCTTCTAGTTGATGTACAAGACATCATGCATGTGAGGCCATCATGGCAATGTACCTGCAGTCAGTGGTCTCAAAGACATCACAGGAAACAGGCTGTGTCACAGAGAGCCTGTATAGTGATCTTTTTCTTCGTTGCTGTCTGTGGAACCCAGATATGCTTCTTTATGTGCTGCAGCATCATGTCAAGGGACTGGTACAGGATTTGCAAGGTTGACACCTTGAAACTCATAATGTATCCCCTGTAGGATGCTAAAGGTCCCAGAGGTAAGAATGGTCAGTGCTACATAAACCTTTGCGTAGACTGGACTGGACATTATACACATCCCTCTTGACTCCATTTGAGGGAAGCATGTCTACTTACTCGCATAGTGTGCCCACATGGTAGCAGTCAGCATTGTCCTGGTCATAGATATAATGGCATGCTAGCTGCTGGTGGACCCATTTATGACATGTTGGGCAACAGACACTATTTCTGAAAGTGGCCACTAAAACATATTGTCCTTCTAGTGCTGATGCTACCCTTAGCATTATAATGCAATTGAATATCCTATACATCATGAAATCCTAGCAATCAGAATAGTTGTCTGCTGCAACTCACAGCACTAAACGTATACATTTCTGAGTCTTTCTGCCATGTTTGGATTAATTATTTGTATTTGTTGTACGTCTCATTAACATTACTCATTTGCATAAATTGTGTAGTCATTTGTATGCCATGCATACCAAACTATTTTAGTAGTGAGGTCACACTTCTTGTTTCTCTGAATCACCCCTAACAGTGCATCACTGCTCAGTGTGCTGTTTTGCATAACATTTTGTGGTAATTGTTTCCAAACTCCCTCATTGTTTCCACTAGCTAACATATGAATCATACATTTTACAAAAACTGTGCCTTTTATAGTTAGTATTCTGTTTTTATTTCTGAATATCATATTCTGGAGCTTTTTTTTTCAGGAATTAGATATGCTAAACCCATACCCAAACAAAGGAGACCTCAGAGGCAAAAACACACATGAACTCCACAACCCTCCACACCACACACCACTCATAGTCCGCACACCTATGTCTCGCAACCACAAAGGCCTAATCATAAACCCAACATATTAGTCATAAGAGACTACATTGTAAGACACACAGATGTGCCTCTCACCAGGTTAGATAAGGAGAAACTCACGGTTAGTTGTCTGTCAGGTGCCAGAATCCACCATATCACACACGCACTCAAGTCTCTCAACAACAGGTACTGTTATGACTCTGTCATAGTCCATGTTCGTGTGAATGACTTGAGATATACCTCCCTGGACTATATGAAGAGAGACATGATTAAGCTCGCTGAATATGTGTCCCAGCCAGGTATGTCCTTAGCCTTAAGCAGCATTCTACCTTCACCCAGAATGATGCCGTAATACAAACAGAAAATGATTGACTTTAACAACTGGTTTAGTTTCTGGTGTCATTCCAGGGGGATCCAGTACCTGACAACCTGGGAAGATATGATCGACAGATCACGATGCTAGAGATGGCCTGCATCTGTCTCACTTGGGCTTCAGGCTTCTGGCAAAGGCCCTTCCCTCCCCCATAGTGCATTTTTTAGGAAAAGTCCTGAGGTTGATAAAACCAACGTACAAATTTCAATAAAATGCAAATTAAAGGTCATGCTTTTAAATGCTAGGAGTCTAAACATGAAGCTGCACTCATTGCAAACATTCTTAACCCTAGAAGATGCTGACATTTGTGCAGTCACAGAAACCTGGTTCAAAGCTGCAGAGAGCACCCCAGCCTTACCTGGTTACTCATCCTATTATATATTCAGACCCCAAACTGTAGGCAGCAAAGCCAAAGGAGGTGGAGTTTCAATGTATATTAAAGATACACACACCTCCTGGCTGGTCAAATAGTATGATGCACAAGAGACACTCCAGGTGCAGTTAACCATTGATAAGACCCCTATTCATATCATAGCTAGCTACAGGCCCCCAAATTTGACTCCAGATACCCACTCCACCCATCTGGACCACTTTGAATTTATCAAAATTCAACCCTTTACCCTGATCCTGGGGAACTTTAACTACCCAACCATAGACTGGAAAAACTACTCATGCCAGAATGCAAATGCCCAGAGATTTCTCAATTTTATCAATACAAATGTCTTGGAACAGCTAGTTAATACCACCACAAGAGGCAATAATATCTTGGACTTGATGTTAACCAACATGGGTAACCACTGCAGCACCCCTACAGTATCATTCTCTCTGGTAAGATCAGACCATAAAGCAGTCACTTTCAAAGTCAGCATCTCCCTGCCCCCCCCTCTAGCTAGGGTCAAACAAAACAACTTCTCCAAAGCTGATTACAACCTCCTGAGGGATGGTATAAACAGCTTCACAGTCCCCTCCCTCTCTGTTGGAACTGGTACAAATGCCAAATCTACACCAAAGTACTATATGAGCACTTGCATGGAATCAGGAATACCTGACAGGGACAAAATCATCCTCCACAAGGAAGAGTAAACCTGTCTGGTGGACATCTGCAATAAATAAACTATAAAACAAAAGGAAAAAAAATGCTGTCCATGACCAAGAAGGAGTAGGTGCCTAATTGGAAGCAATCTCTTCCTAGCCTGAATAAGTAAATAAGAGCACTAGTGAAACCATCTAAAGCCAACTGCAAGTCCAAATTGGCTACATCTACTAGAGACAGCCATAATGCCTTCTTCACATATGTCCGCAATCTCAAAGGAAGCACCCACATCTGTTCAGAACTGGTGGTCAAGAACACCACATACATAAATGCTGTAGATATAGCCAACCTACTGGCTGACAGATTCACTGAAAACTTCACCCCTCCGTCTCCCTCATCAGTAAATCAGGACATCCCCAGTACTTGCCCACCTCCCCTTATCTCTATGGAACAGGTCATCACTGTCCTCTCAAAGGCAAAAAATACAGCCTCCATGGGACGTGATAACTTCCCAGGGTGCATCCTACATGAACTCAGGCATGTGCTTGAAGCATCATTAGGCACCCTATTCAACCAAAGCCTGAGTACAAGCTTTGCCACAGCTGAGTGGAGGACAGCCACTGTCATCCCTTTACACACATTGGTCTTGGGGTCTCTATTATTTGAGATATAGTTCTCTGAGGTGCATACCAAAACCAGTGGGCTATGGTTGACCAAGTTTGCAGATGACTGCAAGCTGGGCGCAGTCATCAATTCCCCAAGTGATGTGGACATCCTCCAAGAGGATCTCACACAAACAAGCGACTGGTGCCAGAAACATGGCCTCAAGCTGAAATCCAAAAAATGCATCATCATCCCCTTTGGGAAGAGTGACATCCACACATATTATCACATTACTAACAATGTCATAAGCACGCAATCAGTCATGAGGGATTTGGGCACCCAGGTTGATAACAACCTGACTTTTAACCACCATGTTGCTTCCATTGTACGGAAAGCTTTCTACATGGCCTACCTTATAAGCAAGGGTATCTCATCCAGGGACAAGAAGGTCATAACATCCCTGTATTCTTCCCTTTTAAGGCCAATTATTGAGTACAACACCCCCTTTGGTATGTACCTCACAAAACACATGCAGCTGCTGGAGAGACAACAGAGGTTCCTCACCAGAAGAATCCAGGACCTCAAACATCTGCCCTACATAAATAGGCTAAAAGCCCTGTCCCTGTACTCAGTTTCATACAGACTCCTCAGAGGTGACCTCTGTCTGGCCTACAAAGCAATCTCAGACCCCGCCTTGATGGGACTGCTGCATATCTGCAAGTCAAGCTCCACTCAAGTAACCAGCACATGTGACCTCAACCTGGTCTGTGACATCAATAGGGCTTGTTGGCAGGACAGATGTTTGTCCCAGAGACTCCCACATCTGTGGAATAAACTCCCCCTCCATGTTGAGCAGAGTACCTCATTATCCCTTTTCAAGCGCAACCTGGATAACTGGATTGGAAACAGAAAATACACCCCTGGGATTCCACCTGTGTCCCTGCTGGACAGGGGCTTTGGGTGCTGACATGTCTAAACATGGGCTAAACTCTTGGATAGGCTTCTAAGGGCCTCAAGTCCAATAGCCTAGTAACTTCCTATGATCTTATGATCCTATGCAACCTATATTTGATTTTTTTTTAATTCCATAGACTATCACTCTCCAAATCATGTCTGAAAATCATCAATGAATCAGCCCACCCACCCACCTGGTTCTCGATATAAGTAAGTAAATAAATAAGCAAATAAACCACAACCTACACAGGTTTTCAGCAGTTTGGTAAAACAATTTGGTTGATCCTTTTGAATTCATTTGCCCCTTTCTTTTGCAGTCAAACCAAACAAATAACAATCTTCATACTTTTGCTATAATACCCTCCTAGTTGGAGGTGTAATTTGAATATTAACTGCCAGGGGGAGTTCTGAAATGGTGGTTATTATGTTAAGGAAAATCCCATGCAGATTGGAGCATGAGATTTAGTATTAGAGATTGAGATCTGCTTTTCTGGAACTAAATGCCATATGGATGTGGAATGGCAATTGTCTGTTTGATTTCTTAAGACTGTCCTCAGCATAGCAGTGTTTTTGTTTGTTATTGAAGGCCATGAAGGGCAGTGTTATAGTGGATAAAACTGCTGCCTATGAATCAGCAGTATTTATTCCTTTGAAAGAAGAGTGATGGAGTAGAGATGTTTTACTTTGGTATGCATTATGGTGATGACTGCGAGGGTTTTAAGATTCTGACCAGTGATTACTTCCATGGTCAATTTTTCTCAGGTACTGCCTGCAGTTTTTATTTCCTTTGTAATTTAAGATTCTATAAATCTGTAATAGCCAATCCCAGTTATTCTGTTTAGCCTTATTTTATAAGCTATCTTATCAGTGCTACTACTAGTGACAAAGAACCAGTTTCTCCCAACACTGAATTTAGATGGCTGGACATCTAGCCTTAGAGTTGGCCCTATTATGCCAGCACTTCTGCTGTGTAGAACCAAAAAATGGACTTCATATGTTTGAAATTCATGGGGCACACCAACAAATCCATGTGCCACTTTGGATGGCTGAATGTTATAAGAACATGGTGGTACTTTGCAAACATCAACATGATGAATGTGTTGTTACATGGTGCTTCATTGGTGTTTAACATGTATGATGCATATCTGTATGCATGTGTCTGTATGTGCACATCTATGTGTGCTCATGCATGTACAGGCATGTGTGTCTTTGTGTGTGTATGCATGTGTGTGGTTGTGTGCGCACATATGTGCATGTGTATGTGTATGTGTACAAGCATATATGTAGAGATGTGTTGCATGTGTATATGATTATGTGCAATGCATGGATAAAATCTCTTTAAGCACTATGGTTGTGTGGGAAAATTGCACAGATGTTATGGAAATAATCTATGTTCAGAGAATGGTAGGTGGCATGCTCAAACTTTACAATTTATAATTGCAGATACATGTCAGATGCTTAGGAACAAAACTTCTGATGGCACATTTCCCCCTTTTGTCAGTTGTTTGATATCAGCACTGATTTCTTTCTCACTTATTTGTTTCAGTTTTAGGGAAGGAAGATAGCATAAAGCTGATGCTGATTAATATTTTACTTTGGCTTAAAAAATGATGAAATCGAGTCTTTAAGTGCTATTCCAGTTAATATCACTTCATAGTTCTTGCTAAGTCAGTTTTTTATTCTCTAGCATCTGCCTAAAGTTTGTGGATTATTCTTTCAGCATTTTGCAGTCCTCTATAACCTGCAGTCAGAAATATTTTCTGTAGCATTAATGTTACTATTACCACTTATTATGTAATGACATATCACTTATGAATCATTTGCTAAATATAATAATATAGTATAGCCTTTGAGAAACAAATGAATTTGTATGAATGGATACGTCTTTCTGGCTTGCATTGCTTAATCAGAATATAACATTAACTTTAGTGAGTCATTAGCTAGTGTACAACTTGAAAGCCTTGCTTTTTAACATAGCACCACCTACCCTGGATCAGATCTCTCACCTCAGACCCCTTGAATCAAAGACAGAGCCAAAAATAACAAGCTTTAGTTTTTACTTAAGAATCTCTATCCTGGACTAGATCACTCAGTCTCATACCTCTTGAGTCATAGACAGAGTCAAAAATATTGAGTAATAAAGGTAAAAATTCAGGACATGTTTTAAATACGATAAGACTGTTCACTTAGAAAGATAATACAGTCAGGTAATTTGTATTAAGATGCATTTTTTCATAAAATGAAAAACTATATATACTTTCTAAATAATAAATCTGTGACTGTGATGTCTTACTATATGTAATGACCTTAATCTTCACTACATTTCCACAAAAGTCATACATTTTATATACAACAGGACAGAACCTTAAGGCAAAACTCAAGGGTAACCCCAAAACACCTGAAAATCAGGGACAACTCAGAAGTGTGGCCTGGACATTGTTTATACTAAACTAGCTCTTAGTGTGAGATCACGCAGGAAAACAGCTCTTCTCAGAAGGCAGCAAATCTTTCAGTGAAGTCATGGGAAAGCCTGCTGTGTTGACATACAAAGAAGATATACTGTGCTGAGATGGTGTTTGCTTTCCATACAGAATTACTCCTAATAACATTGAACCATGACTAGAGTGATTATTCACGCTTGCAGTACCTATAATAACTGACTAAGAGCAATGTGGATGTTCCTTTGCACAAGGCATTTGGTGCTTCTCCTATTACGCATGCTACATTCTTCCACTGACATCATCTCAAATGGCGTCACTTATGTAGGAATGTACAGAGTTGCTGGGAGAGGCAGTCCTGCTAAGCATTTTAAGTTTTTGGAAGCTTTATGGAAATGATGATCTTACTTGCATGAACAACAGCTGTTTAAAAATACTTTCCCAGTATTTTACTATCAGGCTTTCCAATTCAGTGCATTATGCCATAGCCCACTCCCCCAACCACCCTCTGGGTGGGGGAGGAGAAGCAGCTGGTATACATCCAATATGGGCAGTCATTAATAGTCTTATGTATTTAGTGGTACTATAAAGATTATTGAAGACTGAATGGAAATATTATGGAAATGTTATAGTAATTAATGGAAATTGCTTTTGTCATAAAGTTATAAATTAAAAGATAATAGATAATAGGAGCAGTTTAATTTTGAAATGGTATTTAGCCATCTGGCAACTTTAGTTACCTTTATTACCTATGGGGGAAAACATAAATAGCATTAGTTTATATCCATTTTGATTTTCCCAGAGCTAATAAATGTCATAAAACAGGCAGAGATGGCACTGCTGTTTCTCTTGTGAACCATAAGTAAGTAAACAGGCAGTAAAGAGCACATACAAAGCATATTACACTCATGGCTAAGGGCAATGAAAATTATGAACAAAAACTGATGAGAGCATTCAGCTGTACGTATGAGATAAAATATTTTTTTTATACATAGCCAAGCAAGCTGTATTTAATTTATTAACCAGAATACAGTTTGAAACAATAAGTTGGAAAAATGAAGCATATGAGTTTAACAGTTAGGTTTTTGAGAAAATGCTTGATATATTATATTATATTATATTATATTATATTATATTATATGCTTTGACTGCGGTGGTGGTGCTGCGGTAGCATTGTCGCCTCACAGTAAGACGTTGTCCTGTTCGATTCTCAGCTAGAGCGTCTTCTGTGTGGAGACATGCGTGAATGGGCGTACCTTCGTTGAAGGTTGTGCGTCAGGGTCTGCAACTCGGCACGTAAAAATCTACTGCCAATCATTAGCGGACCGGAGTTCCGCTGTGGCGACCCCTAACCGAGAAAAGCCGAAAGACACAACAACAACATATTATATTATATGCTTTCCACAGATCAGATTTTCATAGAATCATAGAATAATCATATAAAATAGAAGACAACTGGGCCATATGGCCATTTACGCCTTGCAGTACACACCCTCAGACCTAATCTAACGTTTTCAAGGACAGATAGGCCAGTCAAGCTGCCAATGAATTTGTGATTATCCATCCAACTAACTCCTTTTTCAAGGAAGATAGTGTGTCACATTGCTTGATGTGGAGTGGAGGGCTGTTCTAGAGAATGGGTAGTCATTGCATGATGAATCTGTCTCTCCAATATGATTCGTTTATATGCTGAAACAGGTTCAGATCTCTGGTCCTAGTGTTTACTGGACTGTTTGATTTGTGGATACACAAGACATCTTGGACTGCTGTATCCCTAATGGCCCAAAAATTGTGGAACAGATTGCCCCTTAGGAGTCTATAGGACACTGAATTCATGGCTAGAACCTCCAACCTCTCCTGGTAACTTGGGTCTATTAAGCCTGTGATCTTTTTTGTTAGGAACATCTGGATTCTCTCCAATTGCCTTGTGGAAGGATGGGGTTAAAGTGCAATTTTAAAAAATAGGAACCACAAGAAGATGTGGTTATTTCAGACATAAAACGTTACTGCATTGGACACCTGCCAGTGTTCCAAACTGAGAAATTAAATAGTGACCAACTGGATAGCCCATTGTAATTATTTAATTTAAATATAGGGCATAAGTAAGTAAACAAAACTGAAAATCTACAAATCTACAAATACACCTACAAATATATCACTACCAAGAAAAACTTCTCCCCTACTAATTTTAGCCTCCTACTCCAACAATGTAACTGGACACCACTTAAACACCTACAGTTAGATGCTGCTGTTCAGTACTTTAACGAAACCTTCCTTACAATCCTAAATAGTCTAACCCCAACTAAAAAAGTACATACTAATACCAAGCCCCTCCCATGGCTAACCAAAGACACCAAACTACTAATGAAGGTTAGAGATAAAGCCTGGTCAACATACTATATCTTCAGAGACAAAACGGACCTCTTAACTTTTCAATAACTAAGAAACTTAACAAAGAAACAGATCAGAAAAGACAAACAAACATACTTCCTATCCTGTCAACAAAAACACCAAAACAACCCCCAATAATTCTGACAATCCATCAACAAGCTCATTAACCCTGGTCATACCTCTACCCCTTCCCCTGTCACCCCAAACAATCCTGACCCTATTTCAAATCAATTCAACTCCCACTTCATAAACACCGTCACCTCCCTACTAGACAACCAACCAACCCAGTCAATTTCTGTCCCCACCCCTGCCCCAAATATTCACAACCCCTTCCCCTTTACACCCATACAAACAAACTATATAAAGACTGTCTTAACCAAGCTTAAACCTGTCTGCATAGCTACAGACAAGCTCCCAAATGAGTTTCTAAAACTCACCACTCCTTCCATTGTTTACCCCATTTCAGTCTTGATTAACCGCTCTATTAAAGAACAATATATTCCACTTCAGTGGAAACTATCTCATATCATACCCCTCCACAAAGGTGGACCCTCCTAAGAACTAACTAACTATTGACCCATAGCCACCCCCCCTTGCAAAAATACTAGAAAATGTATCCACAACCAACTCATTATTTCACAACTTCCTGTCCAGCACCCAGCACGGCTTTAGACCTAAGTATAGTACCAGCACTGCCCTACTAACCTTCACTAACACCATCCATTATCTCATGAATGAAGGCCAGCTTGTTTCTTCCATCTTTCTTGATATGTCCAAAGCATTTGACACCGTATCCCACCAGCTACTACTTAATAAACTGTCTTCCTATGGCCTCAGTCCATCATCACTAACTTGGTTCCATAGCTATCTTTCCAATCAACAGCAAGCTACAAAATGGGAAAACTCTCTTTCCCCCCTACTCCCCATCTCCATAGTCATACCCCAAGAATCTATACTCAATCCTCTTCTCTTTATCATATTTACAAATGACCTTAGTTCAGCTACTCAACAAACCTCAATAATACAGTATGCTGATGATGCTACACTTATTTGCTCTGCCCCCACACCCCAAGAACTACAACTAAAAATGCAATCATCTTTTCAGGACATTGAAACATACCTCTCACAACGCCAGCTCATTTTAAATCCCAACAAAACTAAAATTATCGTCTTCAGTAACAAAAAAAAACCTCCCCAGCTCCTTTTCTCACCCACCTCAGCAAATGGAACCAAGATAGTCCCCACAAACCACACTAAACTTTTAGGTGTTACCATAGATGAGAACCACAAATTTGATACACATATTGCTCAAACTATCATAAAAGTCCACATCACACTAGGCACCCTGTACAGGGCCAAACCATACCTAAATCCCAAGGCAAGGCTAGCCACTGCTTGCACACACCTGCTATCCACCCTCCTGTACGGTTGTCTCATATTCAGTAATCTTCGAAAATTGGACCTCAACAACCTAGAATCATGCTATAGCAAGATAGCTAAATATGCCACCAATCAACCACACAGATCTCATCACTGTTCAGCTCTCTCACAGATAAACTGGCTAGAGCTCCCCAACCTTTTATCACTTAATCAGCTAATCTTAGCCGACAAAATAATCTATCTCCCCTGGTGACTGCCCTGCAATCTCCCACCTAGTCCAACCTAGTAATAATATCAGATCTCTCAGATCTTCTTACAAACTCTTACTCAAGGTCTCTAACTCCCACAACTATCATGGCAACTCCATCTACTCACAGAAAATAGCCAAACTCTAGAACACTCTTCCAGAGACAATAACAAAAAACCCTATTCACAATCAGTTCAAAGCACTCCTAAAGGAATATCTGACTAATCATTGGCTATGCTTTTGCCACTCTCCTGGATAACTATTAACCCACTTCTATTTCTGTTCTCATCATAACTACTATCATCTGTTGTCTTATTTGTCTTGTTTTAAAATATCCCAGTACTGTATTGTGCAAATGCTTGGTTTGTACTGTTGCCTGTATTGCTCTATCAATTGTATTGTATAAATGTATGTATTGTTTGCAGTAATTGTTTTATTACTGTGGAGCTTTTCTCCCCGGGTCTCCACTGAAAACGGGCCCCTGGCCCAGTCGGACACTACCTGGTAAACAAATGTAATAAATAAAAATAAATAAAAAATGATGTTTCTCTCTATTTATGGTTTACTTGATGCAAACAGATACAGAAATACCAATGTAAATGGTAATCTAGCTTTTGACCAACATGTGTCTAAGGTGGTAAGAAAATCATTCTATGTCACTCAACTTATAAGTAAGTGCATGGCACCTAGGTCCAGGGAAGTCATCATGCCCCTGTGCTCAACCCTCATCAGACCATCACTGAGTATAATGGCACCTTCAGTAAGTACCTAACCAGACACATCAACCACTGGAGCATCCGCAGAGTTTCCTCACACAAGAAATATAGGACATAAACACAATGTCCTATGTAGATTGCCTCAAATCTCTGTCTCTGGACTCTGTTTCCTACAGACTGCTGAGAAGTAACTTATGCCTGGCATACAAGGTATCCGTGGATCTTGCTCTGATGAACATTTTGCATCTCCGCAAAAGGGACAGCACCAAAACTACTAGATCTAGATCTAAGGATTTAAACTTTGCTTGCAACTTAAATACATGTTGGAGGAACATGTATGTATCTCAGAGAATCACTGTTCTCTGGAATAGGCTTCCCATCCATGGTTTCCTAACCATATTCAAGTGCAACCTGGACTAGTGGATGGAAAATCAGAACTTCACCCCTGGTATGACATTTATGTCACTGATGGACTGAGGTAGTCATTAAATCATGTCGTAACTAACATATACCTCTTAAGGCACAGTAACCTGTAAGATGCATTTGAGTTGCATGTGGCTAGGTTTATAAAGGCCCATTTGAGTTGCATGGCTAGGTTTATAAAGGCCCATTTGAGTTGCATGGCTAGGTTTATAAAGGCCCATTTGAGTTGCATGGCTAGGTTTATAAAGGCCCATTTGAGTTGCATGGCTAGGTTTATAAAGGCCCATTTGAGTTGCATGGCTAGGTTTATAAAGGCCCAGTGTCCGTTAACCTAGTATACACCTACGAACCTATAATTATAGTGTTGATCACTTGGAATAAGCAAACAAACCAAATGAAGACATTTCTTACTTTAAGCTGGTGAACAAGAAAGTCAGACCAGCTCTGTAAACATAAACACTTATTTTTATAAAACTTCTGAGTCTCATTCACCACCACCTGCTTCAAGAAGATGTTTTCCAGGCATATGCTGACTATTTCTGTCTTTGTAACTCCCAGGGTATAACTTTTTTTTAGATGGGGTAACATCCAAGTATCCAAGTATCAGGCCATCACACTAGCAAGATAAGAGATTTCCTTTCATACTCCATTCATTCTAGGCATGTGTGAGCAGTGCATAGAGTATACATGTTTTTTCCCCATTTACAGAACTTTACTTTTTGAAACAATAAAAAAAGTTTACATTTTGTAAAAGATAAAAAATAAATTTGACATCTTTCTGATAAACTTGGCAAGATTTGAACCAGTCAATGGCTTCACTATAATAAGGGTGCACGCTTCAGCAACTTAACTAGTTATTACTGCAAATTCATCAGGTAAGGAAAAGTACAACTTAACTAGTTATTACTGCAAATTCATCAGGTAAGGAAAAGTAACAGTTTCATAAGACCATCTGAAAACATAATGCTCAACACTTAAGAGCCACACAATCTTCACGTTTAACAAGATGCAAGTCAGATGTAAGAAAATTTAACGTGACTCTACAGATGGAGTCATAGGATTAGTATTGTTCAAGCAGATTTTAACCCCCTTTCAAATGTTGTACATATTAGCATAAGAAAATCAATATAAAGATGGTCATTAACATGAAATCATACTTAGGAATGGTCCACTGCTTAAGTGCCCTTTTCAAAACACACGTGTAAAAGCCCAGATATCCTCCTGTACATCCAAGCACTTCCCAGATAGTAGAAAATGACTTCCTTTCATAAAGGCAAATGAGGTAATCCTCTTCACTTTGCGTAGCTTTTGTTAATCTACTGTTGAATGAAACCATGCAAAGCCAGCAACAATAAAGCACATGTGGAACTGGACTTTCATGAAATCTAGGCCACTGCAAAGGTATCTCATCATCAATGACATCTGGGCAAACTACCAGAAATGAAATGTGCTGGTTGGTAATTAACTAGCACCCACAACTTCCACTCAAACATTTTACATTTAAACCACTGCAAAGAGTTTTTAAAGTCTTAAAGAAGTTCGCTGGCTTATTCAGTATCCAATTTGCAATATTTTAATCAGGTTCACTCCCACTCTTCTGCACCGAAATTACTTAGGTAACGGTTTCTCCTTTGGTTATTCTGGCTTCTATATACTCAATTCTCCTCTCTAGAGCAGTCAACTTTTCATTCAAAGTTGATAAGCGAGATCATCAGGACATGTCAAATGAATTCAAAAAATCGGCTATCTCTTAATACTGCTGGTGATCACCTCAATGTACTCTTGATTCACCCAGTCCTGATGAATCTCTCGCTGAACTAGGTCTTCCTGACCTGCCATTTTAGAGTATACGTTTTTATGGTTCTGTTCATATGCACAAACTGTATCAAAGTATGTTTTTATGTTTCTGTTCGTATGCACAAACAGTATCAAGGTACGTTTTTATGGTTCTGTTGGTATGCACAAACTGTATCAAGGGCTACCTTGTAAAGAATGCATGTTACTACTGTTACCCAGCTTGCAGTCTCAAGGTCTCCATCTGGAAGCAGTCAGGTAGTGTCACAACTCACAGCCTTATTCCCTGAATGAAGAACAACAGGCAGGTTGCACTCTGTCTTCTCTCCCTTGCTAAATATCCAGGATCCAGACTCACAAACTGACCCTAAGTCACTGTAGCTGCAGATGAATGCCAGATGTGTTAGGTTCAAAGGTACTTACTAAACATGGGGTCAAGGAGTCCATTGTAGAGCATAGCTCAGTTTCCCAAGTGCCACAGAGCACACTCTGATTAAATGATTTGCTCATAATCTCACAATAGGCAAGTGAAGGCTGGGAGAATCAAACCTAGGACTACAGGAAGCAGCTCATCAACATCCCATTGCCTTAAACCACTCTGTTAAGTGACAGACCCATTATGTGGTCTCTGTAGATAGTGCTACACCACATGCTCATGGTTGCACTTCAAAACCAACATATTCAGGTGTCAGTGCAACAAAACACTGAATGTTTTTTTTTTTTGTCTGATAGTATTTGAATCATTGTCATCTGCATGGCTAATTCACATTCTGTATAGGCTCACAATATTACATTAGATGTCCTGAAAATTAAAAGAACTGATGAGCTTTTCCCATTCATTAGCTAATACTCTTGAATTGCTAATACTCTTAAGAAAAGCTGAAATAATCATTCATAATAAATATAACATTTACCTTTATGTGCTAAATAAGGCAATCATCTGGACTCTGCAAATAAAATACATTAACATATTAAAAAAAACTTTAACACAAATAATGATTTCCAAGTTATCCTAGTCGTTCTATACAGATAAACTTGAAAACAATCAATAGCATTTACATCTTTTATTACAACCAGTTGTTGACTGGCAGACAAAAATCCTTCCTTTGCTCTCCTTATATGCTCATTAGTTAATCCAGCTCTCCTTCCCCAGACTGTTAATATAGTTGCATTTCAGGATACAGAATAGCCCTTTGTTCTTGGGATCTTTGGGGAGGGGTGAATAGTGCAAATGGAACCAGCAGACAGAGATTTGTAGCTTTGAATTCTTGCATTCCATGGCAACCATACCATGAAGGTGAGGTAAACAGAACTAAAAGACAAAACAAGGAGGATTACATGGTACAGTATTATAAACAAAGGGAAACCTGGGAAGCTCTTACTGATGACAAGACTAAGCCAAACTGCTGAAATACATGTCTGACTTGAAGTAAAACTCAAAAAAGTATTGTAGATATTTCATTGTGTAATTTCATACCAGATTTATGACAACCTTTCTGCCAGGAGCTTGTTAATAAGAATTATGCAGTGCTAATTCTATACACGAGATATGTTTAGAACTAGTACCAACGATTATCCATCTTCCCTACAGGTGATTGAAAGCTAGCTGACTGGGTTCTTACTGACAAACATGACTGCATGAATTTACTTTTCCCAGTAGGTTTTAACCTTGATATGTAGACACTGGAGGGTTGCTGTTTGTATGAAGCCATTGTCCACAGCTTTGGGAGTTTTTCCTTTCCCCACTATTGTACAGCCATGGAGTTAGTATATGAAAGTTAGGAGGGTTTAGGAGCTTGCCCCCATATGAGGGAAGCAGGAGTTTTTGCATTCCTGCAAAAATGTTTATTTTAATTTATGCAATTTGTCTGCAGATGAATCATGTTCTCAATCAGTTATCATCGAACAGCTGGTTCTCAAGCAATAATGTTTTTATTCTTCATAAAGGAAGCAAGTCATCCATCAAGCCATCCATCCATGCATCAATCCATCTGTTTTATAAGTTGTTTGTCCTGCTGAGAGTCTGGTGGTAGTAAGCTGATCATGGTCTTTCCTCTCCTGTACAATAGTTCCTCAGGTCACCTTGTGGGGTCCCTCATTCTCAATCCTTCTGAGATACATACTCTCTCTGTTTGTCCTGGATCTCCTCTGCAGCCTCCTTCCAGTGGACCATGCCTCATATATCTCCTGCAAGAAGCATCTAGTAGGCATCCTTAGTAAATGCTCAGATCATCTCAGCTAACTTTTCTCAGCCCAGAACAGAAGTCATTCCCAGATCATTAAGTCTGACTCAGAAATCCTACAAATGAATCTCATTTCCTGTGCTTGCATCTGAGTTCTCATCCATTTGAGCAACACATAAAGCTGTTGGTGAGGATGAGGACATAGACTGCTTGGCACACAGAGAGAGCTTTGTCTTAAGAATCAGCTCTTGATTTTTCACTGCATTCTAGTACAACACCTGCAGTACCACTGCAGCTGCACACATCTGCTGATTAACCTGTAAGTCTCCCATGCCATCACTCCTAAACAAACCCCCAAGGAACTTAAGCTCCTCCATTTGGTTTATCTGCTCCCCTCTCATTGTTTCTGGGAGAGAATTATGACCTCTAAGAAGGCAGTAATGATTATTACTCCAACCACTTCTCAAAAAGTACTGGGCCACTGCACTGCATGTCAGAAAGCACAGACACTTGAGGCCAAGAGGACAACACTATCTGCAAACAACAAAGACGTGACCCTCATGTCTCCAAACTGGAAGCACTTCAAACCTTGGCTGCTTCTTGAAATTCTGTACATGAAAATCATAAACTTGAGGAGAGACAATATAACCCCTTGGAAAAGCCCTACGCTCACCATAAATGTATTCATTTTAGCACAAAGGATGCACTGTGAAATACCACAGAATCTATTTACTCCTACCACAGCTTTGTGCATTGCGAAATAATTACTGTGCTTTACTTAAATGGATTATATGCTATACTTATTGTGAGTGGCATTGGCACAGCAGGTAGCATGTTCACTTTTGGTGCAGAAAGCTGTAGGTTCTATTCCTGCACCAGATAGATCAATTGCTGACATTACAGCAGAGCATGTGGGGGGTGTTGTACTCCTTCTTTCAGATGAGATGTTAAACCAAGACCCCATTTGTTTTAGATGGTGTTAGCTGAGGTGAATAGAAAAGATCTCACAGCACCTATCAAAAAGAATGGGGGTCCTTTATTTTATGCATATTTACAATATTTACACAATAGGTAAATATTTACTATATTTACACCATTGACAAAATTATCTACATTATATTATTTATCTTTTATTTACAGAAATCCAATAATCTAATTAAGTTTTTGACCTCCACTCCATTTTCCAAAGCAGAATCTTATTTTTTCTAACATTACTGCCAAGCCCCATTTCCCATTAAACGTTATTTCCTTCATGTTTTCATTCCAAATAATCCACATTACAACAACCATTGTCTTACCAGTCTTATATACACATTCCTTGCTTCTATTTCCATAAAAACAAAAAAATCAGTCATGTCATCATCTACACTCTTTTTAATCATCAAAATATTTCAATACTTTGAATTTTATTTCCATAATTTCACTACTGTTTTACATTTCAGAAATACATGTTTTGCTGTTTCAAATTCTTTACAACAATTAAATATTCTTTCTTCTCATTTTTTATGTGAAGATTGGGTGAAGATAGATGAAGGCTGCCAGCGTAGCCAGATAGAATTTTGGAGATAATTCTGTCATCTGTAAATATTAATGTAAACCACAGGCTTGTTGTCTTAAATGGTAAAAATAGTGTTACATGTGGAACGGAAAAAAAATGTAACAACAGTGCACTCTACTGACCAAGTAAAGCATGTTGTGACGCTTTGATGTAAATACAGCTCTGAACGGTCTAGATGAAGGAATTCTTGCTATTGTTTTAAGGCCAAAGTTAATGGCCAGAATTTGCATGCATAAATGTCCTTAATGGCTTTGCTTCCTGACCTGGTGTGAGCTTACTAAAGAATGTAGCCTGTTAGCCTGGGAACCCCAGGAAAGTGTGAAGAATGAGGTAATGTGAACCAGGAATGTGATTTTAAAAACAGAGAGAATCAGAGAGCATTATGCATTTTTGTCTTGACCATTCAACTCATCAGCACTGTCTTGCTCTATAGGTAAGTTTATCTTAGACTTGTATTTTCTCTTAGAAATAGCTAGAAACAAGAAAGATTGGATTAAGTGTTTTTCTCTGATGTCAGAACTGTACTACTGAATTATTTTAAGTATTTATCTGTGATCTCTGAGCTCTTGACTAGCACTGTATAGTAAAAAGTATTGTCTTGTGTTTTGACTATTTGTTATTAAATATTTTTAAACCCTTTCAACTGTGGCTGTTTTTGCAGAGATAATTAAAACTCTTTAGAGTACTTGCATGCATTTGGTAAAATTGTACAAAGCCACTTCAATAGCTTTAGCCCTGGGCTATACTACCAATGGGATAATAATATTGCACAGTAATAATTGGACACCCTTTTAAGAGCCTTTGAGTAGCTGATAAATATTAGTGGGTGGTGGCAGCTGGTACTACTGTATAGTCTGGGAAAAAGGGGCACAGCTGGAGAACCTGTGCCAGCCTTCCCCAGGAGTGTCTGTGTGGTTGTATAAACTCTTCGCAAAGTGTGTGTGCGTGTGTGTGTGTGTGTGTGTGTGTGTGTGTGTGTGTGTGTGTGTGTGTATGTGTGTGTCAGCTACTTGGGCAGGGACATGAAGCACTGGTTGAGCAGAGAGAGTGCTGGAGGTTTTAGCTTGCCTACTAGGCTAAGATCTGGACCCTATAGCTGTGCCAGTGGGGAGTCTTATTGGGAACCTGGAGAGCAAGGGAGCGACCAGCCCCAGACTGACTGTGATCTCTGTGTGCTTTTAAGGGAAATTGTACTTTACTGTGTGTATTTGTTATCCTTTCCTCCTATATGAGACTCCCCTCACTGGTGTTAGTGGTGAGGATTGAGGCTCCTTGATTGCTGGGCCAGGGCACGGGCGTCACATCTTATAAGGCATGTTGGCCTTTGCTGGTAATTTACTTGTTGTGATCCTCCATAAAAAGTCTTGACATTACCATATTTATAACTCTTTCTGTTCTTGCTTTTATGGTTTTAATTTTCTCAGAATGTAAAGTTCTCTATAGATACACATAATGTTTACACATAACATTTTAAACCATATTTTTCTTTCATTTACAATTTCATCTATCTTTATTTTCCATAATAATATCTTTTCTTGATAAAGTTGCATTGCAGTATTCATATTGTATCTTGCTCTTTTAAGACTTAGAATTAGCTTCCATTCTTTCTCATATGCTCATTTTAATATTTCAGTTAGTAATTCATCATTATTGTCTTTTAACTTCTTAAGGACTTTATACAGATTTAATGAAGCCACATACATCACTGGATTGATTAGTCAAGCTTCCCTTCTCTTTCTGAACATATGAAGTCCCTCTTTTAACTGGATTAAACTTAGAACCCTATATAAACAAGAATACAATGTTACAGATCTCTTTCTCATAGTCCAATGCTAAATTAAATACACTAGCTAAATATGCAGTTTTTGCCATTAATATTGAATTTATTAAATACATTTTTTCTTAAATGATAATCTAAATGTTTTCCAAAACTTACATGTATTTCTCATTTTGTCTGTCATCTTCCTAATTTCCAAAAGGCATTCCTAAAACTATTTCCTCCTAATTGGATTCAGGGTTTCCTAGCTTCCCAATATACCCTAGACCTATACTCTTTTCTCTCATTCATTTAAATCGTTCAATACTACTATCATTCCTTTCACATTTTTTGTAACAAGTATATCATCTGTGTAAACTGACAAAATAAGTATACTAATGTTTTCTTTAGTGACATATCTGTCTTTCTTCATGCCTTGATTTATACAAGCAAATAGTGCATTAGTTACTAGTACAAAAATTAAGCTACTTAACAGAAAGCCTTGTCTTATACCCCTTTTAATGCTTATTTTTTGATTTAACTGGCCATTTACCAAAACCTTTATTCTATTATATTCATAAGCAGTAATGAATACATTTCTTACCTTTGTATTAATATTGTATGATTGAAATATCTCCCTCAATATTTCATGTTGTATAGAATCAAACTCTTACTTAAATCGATAATCATTATTTTCATTTGTTTATATATATATATATATATATATATATATATATATATATATATATATGTGTGTGTGTGTGTGTGTGTGTGTGTGTGTGTGTGTGTGTGTGTGTGTATACATATATTTATAGATACATATTTATATACATACACATGTTATATTTAGGTAGGGGGTGTGGGGGGTACAACCCCCCCACATGGGGGATGTGGTGCACGAAGCCTCCCAATCTGGAAGGTTTTATTTATGTATAATTTTATTTTTATACTATGGAGTTTTGGAATTAAATGTCTGTAGTATAAAAAAAGTTTTAAATAAATAAAACCTTCCGGAGTGGGGGGCTTTGCCACCCCCACCTCCTACCTAAATAAAACAACTCCAAGATTGTACTATGGTGGATGAAAGGGCATACTAGTATCTTCTTTAACTATTTTACTCAAATATGGAGCCAGTTCTTATTTTCTTCCTTGAAAGAAATATCTTTGTATAATATATATATACACACACACACACACACACACACACACACACACACACACACACACACACATATATATATATATATATATATATATATTTATTTATTTAATATTCTCTTGATTCATTTTATATATTTCTTTTTCTTTAATAAAATATGTTCTATTATTTCTTTTAATGAAATCAGGAAAAGCCCTGGCTGCTGTCTGCTCCCTTCCCAGCGTCTTTCTTGCCTGTGTTATCCTGCTCTTCTCGTGCTTCCAGCACAAGTCTCTAGGAACCTAAGGACCCTCTCCAAATACCAGCGGGTTCACCTCACAGCCTTAAATTCCCTTCACCCTCTCTCAAGGAAACAAGAAAACTATGTTTGCTGTCTAATTCCTGCCAGTTATACTCTCTACCTGTGTACCATTGCTATAGGTGCCCAAGCACGCTCTGAGCCAGGACAGCCAGCAGCCTCTACCCCCCTATCTCTATAGTACCTTATCATTTACTCCCCCCTATCTTCTTCAAGGAACTCCCTCTCACTCTTCCCCAGTTTTTAATATAGCTAACTCTCTTGCTTATCTACCTGCAATACAGACCTGTCCACTAGGTGGTACCCTGTTCCTAGTCTCATCTCATGCTTTTCCTCTAGTTTCCTTTACTAATTACCTTTTTTCTGTAGTCCCAGACCTGCGTTGTAGTTCCCCACACTTCACCCTACTGTCTACTACTGCTGTCTCTAGGTTCTCTCATCACTGCTTTCACCTACTACTGCCTTATCCAACTTACCTTCTGTAGCCAGTACTGCTGATTGTTTCTTCTCCAGCTGCTTCTTACCTGTCCTCCTTTGAAGCACTTACCACCTCCTCACCTCTCTACTGCCTTTTCTTTCTCTCTGTCCCTTGGTCCCAAGCTGTTTGTAACCCTTGCCTCTTCTACCTCACTTGCATTCCATTTTCCATATCTTGCATGATGTCAAATAGTCCTTCCTGATAGTGTGTACCTGTCTCTTGCCCCTCCTACCTTTACCTGCTTTTCCCCCTACTCTCCTCCCCTCTCCACCTTTATCCTCCTCTTACTCCCATAAATACCCTGGGTTTTTGAGGCCGCCATCGTTAGAAATCAGGAAAAGCCCTGGCTGCTGTCTGCTCCCCACCCAGCATCTTTCTTGCCTGTGGTTTGTAAAGTTTATCCATGCTGTTGTTGTTTTATCATTCAATCTGCTGAAATGCTTAAGTGTGAACTTTGTGTCTAATTACAATCTATTACACTGCTTCTGCTGAACTTCTCTAGTTAGAGTGTATTGATAATGCCACCGAAGATATTGTTTATGTAACGTGTATTTATGTTTATGCGTTCACCCTATGGTCTATTTTGTATCTTGCCTCAATTGTGGAGCATTGTGTAGTTTGTAAAATGCTTATTTAAAGGTTTATGTATCGATTAGATTTAACATCACTTAGTTAGCTGGTATTCCCACCTGCACAGTTTTTCTGTGTCCAGCCTCATCTGTAGAGCATTGGTAATGTGCTTACTTGGTTATTTTATTGTTTAGGTGTGATTATACTAATCCCTACATTACATTATGATTTAATAAGCCGGTAACGGCTAGAAATTATCTCGCACCCAAGCGGTAACATTGGAGCTTTGGTAGTGTGTTAGCTTAGCTCTTTGACTTTTCTAGCTGTAATTTAAACAAATTTCTGCTGTGCACTGTTGTTTAGTAAGCCGGTATAGGCTTTACTACTCTCGCACCTAAGTGGTACCTTTTATGAGTGAACCAGCCCTCTGTGTTGATCCCCAAGGTTGTATACGGCTATTCTGTACTACGCCATCCACGTGGTGGCATAACGAAGGCATTAGAGCCTGCTGTTATGCCTAACTGAGCATATGCCAGAATTGGTGAATTGTAACTGAAAGGTGTAGGTATATGGTGTTTTAACAAGCTGGTACTGACTAATAATTGGAACGCCGCTCTTGCGGAGCCATCTCTGAGTGAGCCTGCAATACTACCATTTGTTTAAAGCCAGGAAACGACTTTGGAATGGTGAAACCTTAATGCTTGTCTAGAAGCATAGCCGTTCTCTTCTTTCCGCCCTCAGCTAAATTAGTTTCTAAGCAGCATTGTCTATATATTTGTTTTAAGCCTGAAAGTGGCGTTTTAACTACACCACCCATGTGGTGACTAGTCAAAGTGTGCTCTAATATCTGACTGAATGCTGAATTAGTTTTTAAGCAGCATTGTCTATTTTTTTTTAACCTGAAAGTGGCGTTTTAACTACGCCACCCTCGTGGTGACTAGTCCAAGTGTGCTCTAATATCTGACTGAACGCTGAAACATAAACAGCGTTTTCCCAGTATTTTTTGACACTGTGTACTTTTTTATTCATGACAGCAGTCCTACTGACCCTCTACTTAGTGCCCTAATACAGCTTTGACTCATAGTAATAGTTTTAAGGTGTTTACTAGGGCTGCTCCCTAGTAGGAGTGAATGTTTATTGCTAACTTTTTTATTGCTGCTACTGCTTTGAGGAAAGGACCTCTTGTTTTGTGAATATATTTGATTGCTGCTACCAAGAAAGTGGAAATGTATATTTGCTACCTTTGCATTTTGACTAAGTGAATGTTTTGTGCTACTTGACCATACATGCCTTGCCTGTGCTAACTATTTGTTTCTCTCCACTACTTTGTCTCTCTTCCTCCCTTAAGTTATCCTGCTCTTCTTGTGCTTCCAGCACAAGTCTCTAGGAACCTAAGGACCCTCTCCAAATACCAGCGGGTTTACCTCACAGACTTAAATTCCCTTCACCCTTTCTCAAGGAAACAAGAAAAGTATGTTTGCTGTCTAATTCCTGCCAGTTATACTCTCTACCTGTGTACCATTGCTATAGGTGCCCAAGCATGCTCTGAGCCAGGACAGCCAGCAGCCTCTACCCCCTATCTCTATAGTACCTTATCATTTACTTCCCCCTATCTTCCTCAAGGAACTCCCTCTCACTCTTCCCCAGTTTTTAATATAGCTAACTCTCTTGCTTATCTACCTGCAATACAGACCTGTCCACTAGGTGGTACCCTGTTCCTAGTCTCATCTCATGCTTTTCCTCTAGTTTCCTTTACTAATTACCTTTTTTCTGTAGCCCCAGACCTGCGTTTTAGTTCCTCACACTTCACCCTACTGTCTACTACTACTGTCTCTAGGTTCTCTCATCACTGCTTTCACCTACTACTGTCAGCACTGCTGATTGTTTCTTCCCCAGCTGCTTCTTACCTGTCTCTACCCACTCCGTTCACCCTATGGGCTCACTCCACTCCTCTCCCTACCCCCAATTCCCACCCACCCCCAGAGGTCCTACTCTTATACTTACTAGCCACACCCCTACCTCCTCCCACTACTCTAAGCTTTTCTGTTGCCTAACTTCTTCCACTCCAACCTTCTACAACCACTCCCCTTACCTTTCCTACCACACCCCTCCCCTCATCTACACCATTTATATTTCTTACCTTCAATAACACAACTGACATCTTATCTATTCTAATGGATAAATTAAATACCACTACTCAGTTTCAGCAACTACTCATAATCTTACTGCTTCCACCTCTCATTTATGCTTATATACTCTTCTCCTATGTACACCCATTAGGTCCTTATTTTCACCACCCTGATAAAATAACCACCTCTACTCCTCTACCCATCCTACTCAACCATGCTAACATAACAACAACTCCCAGCTATCTACCAGCGAATATCATAGAATAGTCCACATCAGATATATTAATCTCAATCCCAGGAGATCTCTACTCTTAAATAACAGGTTACCATATCCAATCTATCTCAGACAACTCCAAATATTAAAAGATGGAGACATTCATCCAAACCCAGGCCCAACAGCAATTCCAATCTCTCTTCCCAACCCCAACCAATCAACTAATTATCCCATTACTAAACCATCTAATTCACTCTTTGTAGCTCATCTTAATATTCATAGCATTAACAACAAAATTACTTAACTCCATGCTCTTTTAGAATTCTACTCATTTGACATTCTTTGCCTAACAGAAACTTGGCTAAGACCTGTATCAAAAGACAATGAAATCATCCCACTAGGATATAATATCCTGAGACTTGACCGTGCAACCAAAAAGGGTGGGGAGTGGCAATTCTTTTTAAATCTAGCCTACAATTAACCACTTACAACATTAAACCACCGCTTAGTAGCAATGCAGAAATTCTTATATCTAAACTACAACTTAACAATGCCAAAGCCATCTATATTATTTGTATCTATGTACCCCCCGGTAACAACAATACCACCATAGAAAATATCCTTTGCTGGTTATCTCAACACCTGCCCCAAGAAACCATAATCCTTGGCAAAATAAACATTGATTAGAACTGCTGTAGCAGCAGCCACCCAACCACCAACATCAACCTATATGGTTTTGATCAAACCATTACATCCCCCACCAGGATAGATAAACACAACAAGAAAGAAAGCACATTAGACTGGATTTTGTTAAACAACCATCCCCAATTATATGAATCTGGAACTCTTCCTGATGACATAAGTGACCACTCACTTACCTATATCATCAGGAATAAAACCTATACTCCCATTCCTACCACAATCAGGAATATTAGATCCAAAAAGAAGTTCAACCCAGATCTCTTCCAAAATGAACTTAGAGCATGCAACTGGTCTCCCCTAAAATACCTCCCTCTGGAAGAAGCTGTTCAATACTTTAATTCTAACTTCTTAGCCATCCTTGATCATCATGCATCAACCCGTACTATTAGAATTAAGACCAAGTCAGCCCCATGGCTTTCTAAAGGCACCAAACATAAAATTTACCTCAGGAATAAATACTGGGCCAAATGGAGAATGACCAAAAATCCTGCAGACCAACAAAATTTCAAACAACTAAGAAATAACACTAAGAAAGCTATACTATTTGATAAAATAAATTTCTACCTTCAATTTCAAAAGGCAAACCATAATAACCCACAAAAAGTCTGGGCATGCATCAACCAATTACTACAACCAGGTCAATCCAGTACACCAAACCCACTTAACACTGACCATCAAACTCCCATGCATACTGCCAATACCTTCAATACCTTTTTCACCGATGCTATCCAAACACTAGCCAGTCAACTATCACCTAATACATTTACTTTACCTACCTATAACAAAGCCACACCCCCTCCATTCATTTTCCAACCAGTCCCAGCAACCCATATTCTTGCCCTAATCCAAAAACTGAAACCAGGTTCTCCTTCAGCAGACCAGCTACCTGCTGAATACCTACAGAAATCTACCAACTCAATTGCTTACCCCATCTCCATTCTGATCAATAAACGTATTAGCGAAAGTCACATCCCTAACATCTGGAAAGTCTCCCATATTATTCCCCTTCACACAGGTGGAAGCTCCACTGATTTCTCCAACTACCGTCCCATAGCCCTTCTTTCTCCTTTGGCCAAGATCATGCAAAAATGCATCCATAGGCAATTGCTAGACCACCTAATCCATAATAACTTGCACTCTGTCAACATGGTTTCAGACCCTCCCATAGCACTACCACTGCCCTCCTTTCCTTCACAGATTGTATTAACAAAAACCGTAACTTTAATATGCTTTCCTCTGCACTATTTATCGATCTGTCAAAAGCATTTGACATGGTCAATCATCAAATTCTGATAGATATCCTCAAATCCCTTGCCTTAGATGCACTCTCTATCAAATGGTTCCAATCCTACTTAGATCAAAGACAACAGGCTGTACTCTGGCAAAACACTATCTAACCACCTACCAGTTAACCTCGGTGTACGTCAGGGATCCATATTAGGACCTCTCCTTTTCTCCATATTCATCAACGGCCTTCATCTAGCAATTCCCCATGCTACTTGCATTCAATACGCAGAATACTCCACACTTGTATGCTCAGCCACAACCACCTCTGAACTTCACTCCCTTATCCAAAATGTATTTAACACTGTTGAACAATGGTTCACTCACCGTTGCCTTCTATTAAACCCCCAAAAAACTAAACTCCTCCTTTTCAATCCTAATCATAAGTCCTCTCCCATAGATTTTGCTGTTACATCCACTAATGGTACCATTATATCACCTGACCTAACTACCAAGCTACTTGGTATTACCATTGACAACAACCTTACCTTTGACATACATATCAACAACACTATTAAATCTGTCAACAAAAAACTTGGCTCTCTCTACAGAATTAAACCCTTCCTGTCACCTACAGCTAGGACTACTATTGCACACACTCATCTAATCTCTAGACTCCTGTATGCCTCAAATATTTTCACTAATCTATCTAAGAATAACCTCAATAAATTGGAAATCTCATACAATAACATAGCCAGATTTGCTACTGGTAACCCATTTAGAACACACCATTGCCTTAATTTAAAACAGTTTCAGTGGTTGGAACTACAGAATCTGCTCAAATACCACTAACTAGTCATTGCCCACAAGACTCTTTACCAACCTTCCAATACTCCTACTCTTTCCACCATCATCACCCCCTATCATAATCTGAAGTCCTTACGTTCATCTCAGAAACTTCTAATTAACACATATAAATCTAACAACAGGGCTGGGGATTCTCTCTTCTCTAATACTGTGGGAAAATTTTGGAATCTCCTACCCAGCAATCTTTCCTCAGTGTCCTCTATATCACTCTTCAAAAACAGACTGAAACTTTTCCTCAAAACACACTGGTTATGCCCCTGTACTAAACCTGACTAATCCTCCAATCTACCCAAATACTGTCAGCACATCCTATACCTCTCTATTTCATTATTTCCATCCCTCTGATTACTTACTTGTTAAAAATAAATAAATAAATAAAAGAAAAATATATATATATATTCTTTATTTTTTTTTATTACTAAACTCATTTTTTTACAATCTGCCTCTTTTATTGTACCTACTTGTATATGGAATTAGCCTGTATACATCCTTTTTTTTTCTATATTAAGTAATGTACCTACTTGCTATTTTGAATTTTACACTGTATTGAATGCATTTCATATTGTATTGACTTCTGTCCTCTCTGTATTATTTCTGTATTATCCAATTTTGTACTTGTATACACATCTGAAGTTATTTTATATTGTCCTGCAATTTTATTATCATGTGTGTCATGGAGCTTTTCTCCCTGGGCCTCTACTGAAAATGGACATATATCCAGTTAGACTAGCCCGGTCAACAAATGTAAAATAAAATAAAATAAATAAAATAAATGTTAATAAATGCCTCATTACTTAACTTACCATAATCTTTTTGCAGTTATTTCCTATTTTACAATTGCCACTCTATCTAACACTTCTTATTTCTTTCTTTAAAAACTATCCACCATTCAAACCAATTCTTATAAAAGTTTCTCATATCTCTATGATCATTCCAAACCTCCATAATTGCCCATTTTCCTTTTTTCATATTTTTTTATTAAGCCTCTTTATTCATTTTCCTATTTTTATATATTCTTGTTTTTAATCTTTATCTTAATGTCAAGATGATCTGAGAGCCCTGTTTCTATCAAACCTTTCTCTGTCATCTATATTCCTGCAGATATCAAGAAATAATCTATTTATTTTCTTTGTTTACCTCTACTATACATCCATCTAGTGGATTCCCATAGATTAAATTTTCCATATCTAATTACCTCTATGAGTTTATTCACATCACCGCTATTTTTCTTTTTTCTTTTCAAATCACAATTAAAATCCCCTTCAGTTATAATATCCATGTTTGCTGTTATATAACCTAACAACTATTCTTTAAACTTGTTCTTTCCATCTTATACCTAAAATTGTTACTCTGCCCATTATGACTAACATTACATCACCCACCATTATCCTAACTTGATTATTTCTATATGATATATCATCTATTGATTCCTGAATAATTAAAAGCAACTCCTGCACGTTTTCCTTTTATACCATGTATATTTTTATTTAAGACTTTATTTTACTTTCTGTTCTTCTCTGCAAAATCTTCATAAATATTTTATAGTCTATATTATTCATAATTACTGGTCTCCAATTCTGAAATCCCTCTTTACAACTTTTTTTCCATATGAATTTTATTATTCCACTGCACATGTTTATATTGAAATCCCCTATTTAACAATTCATTTAATACCTTAAAAAAATACCCTTTTGTAACCTTGTCATATTTTTATACATTATGTATTCTATTCATTTTGGACCATCAGCCAACTCCAAATTAACCAATTTTAGTATGTTTCTAATTCCTTCATTACAATATTTTTCTCCATTTCCTTACTATCTTGCTCTAAAAAAGAAAACTTTCAATTCATTATTAGTTTGCGTACTTTGTCCCTTATATACTTCTATATAATTTTCTACTATTTTCATAATCTTATGTTATGTAGTATGCATTATATCATTGACATCCTTCACTCACATCATTATACTATTATTTTTCTTAATAATCTTATTCAAATAAGGTGCTATTTCTTGTTTTTTTTCCATGTAGAAACTATATCTGCTTATACAATAAATGCTTTATTTTTACTTTATTCAAATCATAAACGTCTTGTTCTTTAAGAACAAATATTTTGTTGTTGCTTTCCAGGCTATCAAAATGTGTCATTACTTAAAGTTCGATACTTAACTTTTTATTCTCTTCCTTTTCTTGTACACATTGGATATAACTTTTCTTATATTTATATTTAAAACACAGCCATCATTTTGACCAATCATTATAAAAGACTTTAATTTCTACATGATCTTGCCATAATTCTAGAATTTTATCTCTTCCTATCTCTTCCCATTTAACTTCATTTATTCTTTTAGTCCCTTTACCTATTTTAAATGCTCATCATTCCATTCTAATAGAATCCAAATAGCTCTGTGCTCAGAAAAAATTGTTGTCAAAATGCCTTCTTTTAATATCGGTAATTAAAAAAAATGAAAAAAAAAATCTGTTTCCATTCTATATTCTTTGTTATATGCTCATGTTCTTTTATCCCAAATTCTCAGTTGCCCACATTTTATAATATCTAATACTTTTTTGACATCATAATCCTTTTCCTTCTGACACCTTAAGTTACAATGACACCTTAAGTTACAGTTGAAATCACCTACCACAATTATCTCCATATTTAAAGCAACATATTGGATTAGATTTTTAAACATATCTTCTCTCTCTTTTTGTCACATAAGCATAAATTGCAACAGTTCTCAAAACTTGATAATTTCATCTTTTATCAACAATGGTAATTCTACCCAGTATAAATAAGATCGTATCTAAAAACGTTTATTGTATCCTTGTACAAAATAACTATCCCTGAACAAGTTTCTTTCCATAAATTTCAGATCACATTACTTCAACATCATATTTCATTTTGATATCTTTCTTCTTTAGTTAAGAATCTAAAATCCTCCAGAATAATAATGTCACTATCCTGTTGTTTACACCACTCAATAATACTTATTCTCCTTACCAAACTTTTTAAACTATTAACATTTATTGCTAAAATTTTACGAGTAGCAATATCTTATTTATTTATATTATTCTTTCCCTTTCTTTTTTCTTTACTATGACCTTCTATAATTTTTTTCTTTTTCTTTCATGTACTCTTTTACCAATATAACTTCTTTTCTGTTAACTACATTCCATTTTATGTCTTCCATATCACTAACATCTGATATTTCTTCTTCTAGTACTGCCTTTTTTCATTATTGGCTTCTTGTTTCTCTTGCTCATTTTCATAAGCATCCACCTGTATTAATTGTATTTGTGTATCAATAACTTGCAATTCAACTTCTAGGTGTTTACTGACTTACTTCTGTTCGGTCTGTATATCCATATTTTTGGACTCTATCTCTTCACATTCCATACCTAAGTGCCCTGCCTTTTTACATTTATAACATTTTAACTCACATCTTCATATCATGCCCTCTCTCTCTCTCTCTCTCTCTCTCTATATATATATATATATAAATAACATTTTCTCTTTTCACAATTATTAATCAAATTATCAGATTTACCACAAGGAAAACAAGTTTTTGGTTGACCTAAATTTCTCACCATACCTTTATCCCCCTCCACATTTACAATACTAGGAATGTGCACATTTTTTCATTTTCTACATTCAATATCTCAAGACAATTCCACCCCCAGTCCACAAATCTCTTTTGTCATATACTTTCAAAATTTCTAATACATCTTTGCATATTTTCATTTCTAAATTGTATTTTAATCTTTTTTTCTTGATTCTCTGAAAAAAGTCTTTAAAACATATTGATTTCCAAGGAAAACAGTCTTTCTTTTTTCATATTCTCCTATAAATTTCTCCAAGTGTCCAGATTCAAAAATAATGTCACATTAGGTTTCTTTATTTGTATGTATAAACGCTCTTACCTCATTTGCTTTAGTTTCAAGAGGTGCAATTATTTACTCCTATACCTTGTATCTGTCCAGTTCAACATCCTCTTTTTTTCTATTCTTACTTTGCACAATTTCTTTTTCTTAATTGTAGAATCTTTCTTTCCTTCTTTTTCATTCTGTGCTGGTCTTCACCATTTCTGCATACAACATCTTCACTGTAGATTCTGCTTGCTTTCCATCCTCTCACTGTATTCAGTCCATAATTTCATACTAGGAAATGTCTTTACCTTTCTGGATCACTTACATCTGCCAAGTCCATAAGTAAATCATGCCACAACCCTCTCGACTGGAGGGTTTTAATGACACACACTTGCTCTAAATCCTTTTCACCAAAGAGGTTCTGCTGGAAAAGATTCTCAGAATCTATAACTAGTATAGCCTTCTTTTCTCCTTCCATATCTGCATGGAACTCCTGTGAAGGCTTGACTGCCTTCACATCATCATTGCTTATAAAATGCTCTTTTAAAGGCTTGACCACCTTTAACTTATTTCTATAATCTTCAGATAGTTATATCCTTCCTCATCTTTCTCACCTTCCAAAATAAAAAAATCCACTTCTTTCATATGAATCTAATTTTTATTTTCCATTTTGAAATGACTCAGTATCTGCTCCCAGTTTCTCTGAGCCACCTCCATACCCAGACCAGAAACTGGAAGAGTTACAATGATTAGCTTCCCCGTATGCTAAGAAAAGGGTAGGGGTCCTTATTAAAATTCACAATATATAATATATATATTCTATACACACACTTACAGATCATTTACAATTATTTACAGGTAACATACACATTTACAATTTTTTTTAACTTTCAATTCCCTCACTCTTTTTTCCACAATGAAAATCTTATTTTCTTCAAAATTCCCCATAAAATTTTATCTCATTCATGCTTTCATTGCAGATAATCCACATTATACAAAACAATTTTACATCTAGTCTATCTATATTATTTTGCTTCTTATTTTCATAATATCCAGATTCTATCATGTCCATATTCATACATTTAACATTTTTCAGTCCTTTTAAACATTCTTTGCCACATATTTCTTCTCACAATTGATTTACTCTTTTACATTCCAGAAAACACGTTCAGTAGTCTCTAATTCCCCACAATATATACAGATTCTATCTTTTATTTTTTATACGGCATATTTGCCCTTACCAGAAGCCCGACAACCTTCCACAAAAAAATCTCTACATTCCACATATTTTTTTTACATCTTTTCATTCTTGCTTTTACAGCTTTTACTTTTTTTCCCTAAATGCCTCCAAAGGTAAATATAATAAAATGTTCCCATTATATTTTCATTATATTCTTTCCTATTCTTTTCTATATTAAAATCAATCTTCCATAATATTTTCCCTTGATATATTTTTCATTTTAGTACAAGTAATTCCTTTACTTCTTTTTAAATATTTTTGCTTTTCCCATGTTGCTTTATATTTTTCTGCTATAATCTTAGTTAGCAATTTTCCCTTTTCCTTTATTTCTGTCAATATTTTATATAAATTCAATGAGGCTATATATACAATTGGATTTTATAAACCCAAACCTCCTTCCTTTTTTGTAATATAAAGAATTCCTCTTTTAAAAGGACCTTTAGTACAGACCACAAGAAGGTATGTGATGTCATTAGAAGGTTCTGGCCTATTTTGACTGAAAATGATAGAATAAAAAACATCATAGGAGAACGACCGAGGTTCACATTCAAGAACAAGAAGAACATCAAAAGACTTCTCTGCAATAAAGATGGTTTTCCCAAGAAAAATGTTAATATTTTGAGACAAGGAACCCACAAATGTAGAAGATGTAAAGCCTGGCAGTTTATAGATACTAGTAATATTTTCATCCATCCAACTACAGGCAAGAGATATGTATTTAATGTTAAAGCAACCTGCAATAGTGAACATCTTGTATATCTAGCATGCTGCCACCTTTGCCCTTGTTTTTACATAGGCAAAACTGACCAACGCTTGAAAGACAGGGTTTTACACCACTTATGAGATATCTGACAAAAGGACATGAAAAATGTGCTGGCATCTCATATTAGCTCAAATCCAACCCATTATCTTAGCTTTAAAGCTAAAGAATGTGTTCCCATAGGACATAGAGCTGGGGATATTCAAAACAATACTGAGATTGATGAAATTGGGTGGATAAATAACTTAACAGCTAACCACCCCCTAGGATTAAATGTAATGGTTCCACTGAAACCTATTCTGAAACAGAAACACCTCTCCATTGGTTAATATTGGAGGCTTGTCTGCCTCCAAGAAAGTGATTGACAGCTTGTGGTAGGAGGGACCGACATTGCAAGAAAATCACCTGATTGGTGAATATTTGTTTAAGGATATGGAATGAAGCACAGGAAGTCACTGTTTGAAGAAGAAGACAAACTTGCCGAAAGCACTTATTGTTTGATGCGTCATCTGTTTTTAAGCTTTGCAATAGTTTTAGTGAGTTTACCTTCGTTTATTAAAGTTGGAACATTTTAATCGTGGTGGCGTCTAATTTGTACTTTGTTCTCAGTCACCTTTAGACTTATCTTTTGCCATCTTTTAAAAGGGTTTAATCTAGATCCCAATATAAATATAAATAATACATTCAGCATTTCTTTTTCACATTCCAATGGTATCATATATACACTTGCTAGATGTGCCACCTTACCTAATATTATTGAATTAATTAAACATGCTTTTTCTTATGCATAAGCTTAAATGTTCTCCAAAATATACAAATATTCCTTATTTTAAGTATCATATCTTTCCATTGTGTCACTTTCTGTTGCTCATTACCAAACCTTATTCCCAGAACTTCTATTTCTTCTTTATTAAACTATCTCTTATTTTTCCTAAGAATCCTAGTCCTTTACTCTTTTCGTCATTAATATTCAAACCTAACACCCTTAATTCTTCATCAAGTGTCTTAATAGCTATATTCATCCAATCTTTATGTTTTACAACTAATACTAGATCATCCACAAAAGACAATTCCCTCAGGTGTACAATTTTAGATGCCTCCATTACTAAATTTATCTTGGTTACTACTGCATTCATAATTAATGCAAATAGAATACTGCTTGCGGGACATCATAGTTTAATACCTCTTTTTATTTCTATTATCTCACTTAACCAGCCATTAACCACTAATTTCACTTTAGTTTTGTTATATACTGATTTCAAAATATTAATTATCTTGTTACTTATATTGTAATCCTTCAGAATTTCCCATAATGCTTCATGCTGTATGTGAAGTAACTAAAAAGACTGTCATCTGTGTTAGCATGTCTGGCAGGAAATTTGTACATATTCTCAGATTAAATTGTATTGTATGCCAGCATGCCTAATTGTGAAAATGTAAATAAGTTTAAAATGTTGATTCTTTCCCTATTTAAACAGAATGCTTAAAGAATCTGCCACTGCTTTGACAAAGTTCAAACTGTGCATGTTTGAGAAGAACATTCTAAAATACAAACTGTGGAGAATCAGCTGAGCAGTGCGTGATGTTATTGGAATGTTCCTTGTTATCAGGAGATGATTTAAACAGCTGAACAGAAAAATAATATTTTTTACAGCTGACTGTTATATTTTGAAATAAGACAGTTGAGAATGAGAAGCTGTGCAGTTTGTCAAGTACTGAGCAGTCAGTAGACACCAAGAAAAGAGAACTCACTAAGAAAAGTGTAAGATTGCTTTGGACTTGCTATTATATCTTAGAGTAGCTCAGGGACAGTATTTCTTTAGTTAGATCAGGAAAGTTTAGTTGCTAAGATAGAGTTTTTCTTTAATAATGGACTACTATCCTGCAGTTTGATTTACATTTCCAATTATTTAATTTTAATGTTTATTGAGAATTATTGATGTTCAATTTTGTAATCATTTTTACTTATTATTAAGTGTTTTCATTATTTTACATTGTGGCTGGAAACCAGTGTTTTTCTTTAGAGATTAGAGAGTGCTTCTACCTGTTTGATACTCCCCGGGTCACCATGAGGCCTGGCTGTTCTGGTCATAGCTATCATTTATTTTGATAATTAATTTTCAAAATTGGACACCCCTTTTTTAAGGGCATGAAGACCCTCTGATTGGTGGCAGCATTTTTGTATTTAGTTTGTGAAAGAGACACGGCTGGAAATCTGTGTCAGGCTTTCTCAAAAGTGTTTGGATGTGTGGTATTTTAAGTGTGAGTGTATCAGAGGTCTTAAATTGGAACACTTTGCTCTGAAGTGTGTAATAAGAAAATACATTTGGGTGAACAGAGGCATATATTCCAGTTCCAGGTAAATAGAGCATGTCCATTTTGTGCTCTTAGTGGAAAATTGTGAAATATTACTTCTGTTCTCATATTGGAGTCAGTAGTGAGGATTGAAACTCCTTAGTTACTGACTCAAGATAGTAAGGGATGTCATTTAATTGGTAGCAGTCCAGTGGAGTATAGCCAGATATCACATTGTCTCTTATCAAATGCTTTACTTACATCCCCTACTAATATTTTCAATTCTGTTTTCCTATTTATTACATCATCTACTAATTCTCTTATTATCATTAAAAGTTCTTGACTTCCTTTTTCTTTTATTCCAAAAATTGTTTCATTCAGTAGCTTGTTTGCCTTAATTACTATTCTTTTTTTGCAATCTTCATAAAAATCTTATAATCAACATTATTTAACACTAGTGATCTCCAGTTCTTTATGCCTGTTATTTCTACCTTTTTCCGTATAAATTGTATTGCATCTATACATATTTTTTCATTTACTTTTTTCAAACCATTCATTCAACACCTCTAAAAATATTCTTTTTGCCATTCTTGCATATCCTTATACAATTAGATATTCAAGTCCATCCAAAACTGTAGTTGCTTCTACATTTACTGTTTTAACACATTTTTAATTCTATCACTGTAATATTTTCTTCTATTCTCTTATTATCTTCTTCAGTTATTTTTTTTATTCCACTGATGCTTCCTTGTAGTTTCACATATGGAAAAGTTCAAAATATGTCTTTTAACTGTCTGCGTTGTTTCTTTTTGTGAGTTAACTGTACTTCATTAACTCTCTCATTACTCATATTTTCTATAACTACTTTGCTTAAGTATGCTGCTACCTCTTCTTTTCTTCCTTGTAAAAAATATATTTGTTTGAATACATTTTTTTAATTTTCTCTTGGTTTATTTCATACAGCTTTTTTTTCTTTTTCTAGAAACACTTTATTATCTATTATGTTTTTAAATAGTCATTTAATGATTTCTTCATATTTGCAATTATCTTGTACCATCTTTATTCTTTGCCTTTCAAGTACCACTTTTCTATATTTTTCCTTTAAACTAATCCACCAACTTGTCCAATCTTTATACAAAATCTTCTCATGTTTATATGATCTATCCATGGTTTATATATTATTCCCTTTAAATACTCATTTAAATCCGATTCATTAATTTTTTTTATATCTCTACCTATTTTATGTAGCCTATTTTTTCTTGAATCTCTATCCAAATTGCTACATGGTCTGAAAAACCTCTCATTTTAACTCCTTGATGTAATATCCTTAGACTCTCTGATAACATAAAGTAATTAATTTAATTTCTCAAATTGTTCCTTTTATATGTCCAATGTTTGTTTTTGCATACGTACATTTTACCATTTAAAACATTTCTGAAATTACCTTTACATCTGCCCCTTCTTTTTTCCTATGTCTTAAATCACAATTAAAGTCTCCCACTATTATTACTTGCATATTCATACTAACATAGTTAAGTAGTTTCCCAAACATAATCTCTCTTTCTCTGTTAATATATAATGTATGCATAAAGTGTAATTACCCTATATATTTGTTTTTCCGTCTTTTGTGTAATATTATCATTCTTCCTAATATTATTGTGTAATCCAGAATTTCTATACATGCTTTACATAAAATTGCTATGCCTGAGCATTTTTCTTTTCTTATGTTCCATATAACCTTGCTTTCCCATAACCCATTTACTTGTAGTCTTTGTTCTTCTGTTGTTATATTTATGTCTGTTAATATTAAGATATCCATATCTAACAATCTACACCATTCTAACACTCTTAACCTTCGCTGAACATTTTTTATACTATTCACATTTATGGCAAGGATTATCACATTGTGGAAAAAATTCTATTACCATTATCCTTTTCTGTTTCCTATCTTTCACTCTCTTTCCAAGTTTTTTTACTTTTAACCCTTAACCATTTATCTTCCCCTTCATCACTTGAATTACTTAACTCTTCTTCTAACTTTCCTTCTTTTTCTTTTTTCCCTTTATATACTTTCATTTCTATTCTTATATTTTCTTTTTTATTTTCTTTTTGTGTCTCTTCTATGTTACCTACTAAAACAACCCCTCTTTCTTGGGCTACTTTTGTTTCTTGTGTGTAAATCTCTTTAACATTACAATCCATCAATGAATGCCCTATTTTTTTGCATTTCATACATTTTAGCTCACATTTTTGTGCTTCATGGCCAACTTTGCCACAAATTAAACATTTCTTTTTGTCACAATTATTAATTACATAGTCATTTTTACCACACAAAACATGTATTTGGTTGACCCCAGTATTTAACCAGTCCCTTATTCCCTTTCACATTAATTATACTAGGCAAATAGGCAAATGTATTATTTTGCCATTTTGCATTCTCAAAACAACATCACATTCCCATTCCCCAGTCCATAAACCTCTATTGTCATAAATCTTTATACTGTCCATTACATCTCTACACACAGTTGTTAGTCTTTTAGATTGTCTCTTTCAACTTCAGTACAAAACTGTAAGAATATTATTTTTTAGCTTCTCTATTAAATGGTTGTATGACATATAAGTTCCAAGGATTTTCATTCTTTCTTTTTTCATATTATTCTATTAACTTTTTCATACACTGCGCTTACTTGAAAAAAATGTCACAAAAAGTATCTTCGTTAATACAAATAAATGATATCACCTCTCTAGGTTCAATACCCAGTGGTGAAATGATGCCGTCCCATACTTCATACCTGTCCAGTTCCTTTTCTGTTTTGCTACTTATTCTTAGTCGATGCTTTCTTCTTAGTTCTGTTTTCTTCTCTTCTCTTCTTTCACCTTCTCTTACCGTTTTTGCATATGATTTCTTTTCTTCCTTCCTTATTTCTTGAAATTCTTCTTCTTGCATTCTGTCCATTATTTCACCCATGACACTGCCTTTTCACTCTCTGGTTCATTCTGTTCAATTAGGTCTTTTAAATAAACATCCCGTAACACCCCCCCCCCAACTGGAGGATTGTAAAAACACACTCAGGTGTTGTAGCCTCTACTGCAAATAAATTTTGCTGAAATAACTCCTCTGAATTCATAATATTTACTTTGACTCCTCCTTTTTGCCTTTTAACCAACTGTCCTTGTCTTTCTTTTTCTCCCTTCTCCATTCGCTCCACTCCACTCAACCTCCGACTCATTATTTTACATATCTGACCTTTCTACTGTTCAATGAAAAGCTTTGTTCATCTCCAAAACCTGGAAAACATGTTCTTTCTCCTCCATGTTTAATTTTCAGCTTCCTGCTTCTCTGAGTCACCTCCGTGCCCAGACCACAATACCTTCCCTGTAAGCAAAGAGTAGGGGAAGTTCCCTGATGCCCTAGCCAAATTTCCCCGAGTAGTATAAATACCACCTTGAGTCTCCACTGAAAAGAGGCTACTAGCTGAGTGGGACTAACCTAGTCAACAAAAAATAAACAATATTTTTCTCCCCAGGCCTCAGCTGAAAATGGGCTTTTGCTCAGGTGGACTATCCCAGTTGACAAATGGAAATAAATAAATAAGCAAATAAGTCTTACTCTGCAAACCAGAGGAAAAAATGGCACATAACAGTGCTCCTAACATGCTGCATTATTCTGTCATCTCCCATAAGATAAGACCATCATATGCCATCTCAGTGTTTATACATACACACATATTTATCTATGTATATATCTGTATATATATATATATATATATATATATATATATATATATATATATATATATATATATATATATATATATATACACATACATACATATATATATGTATATGTGCGTGTATATAAATTATGCAGATTAGTTTGCTACCAAATCATCACTCCAGCAGTGACTTCAAAAAAATGATCAAAAGTCAGTTCAGAAACCTGGCAGCATACATACTCCCACACAGCCAGGGATTGTAAAACAAGCAAAATTTAATTATCTTGCTATTTATATATACCAATCACACAACAGTGGGGACATGGCATAATCTCAAGCTGTGCTGTAATGTGATCTTGCACTGCTATCAATGAGTAGCTGTTAGGTCAATCAAATCATCTTGACTTGACAGCAACCAACTAAACAAAGAAAGATAATATTAAATACTCATATATCTCTCTATGTATCTATATATATAGATGTGTAAATACACAAACATATATGTGCATCCGTGCATGTATGCACATTATATATAGACCATACAAGTGGACTATCTTGACTCCTTTAATACATGTTCAGAGACAAAGGGCTAATCCTTTTTTCCACTTTCAAAACTGGAATTTTCCCACTTTCATTTCCAGCCTTCCAGTTCAGACTTTCCAGGGCAAGCTGTCCAGCACAAGCTATATCTAAGAGGAACACATGTTTCTTCCCTTTTCTGAAAACTGGGACAACAACTCCTGTTTGCAAAGTCAGTGCTAATGTTTCTACATTCCACTCTTCATTAAAGAGTGGTGCTAAACCTTACAGAAACAGATGCTTGGTGCCAGAGCCATGGGCTCAAGCTTAATGCCAAGAAATGTATAGTTATCCCCTTTGGGAAAAAACATGTACCCATGAATTACTACATAGGTGGCAGCACACTAAACACCGAAAGTGTGATGAGAGACACAGGTGGACAGTGGTCTCACCTTCGATAACCACATTGCCACAACAGTCAGGAAATCCTTCTATGTGGCACACCTCATCACTAAGGGCTTTTCATCCAGAAAAAAGGAGGTCATTGTCCCACTGTACTCATCCCTCATTAGACCCATTATAGAGTACAACACCCCGTTTGGTATATACCTTACAAGACATCTGCAACAGCTGGAAAGGCCACAGAAATACCTCACTAAAAGAAACACAGGCCTAAAGCAGATGCCTTATGCTGACTGTCTAAAAAAACTCCAGCTATACTCTGTGGCATATTGTCTACTCAGAGGTGATCTCTACTTAACATACAAGGCCATGTCAAACCCTGAGCTGTTGGACATGCTCCACTTAAAGAAATCCCAATCCCTCAGAGCCACACGCTCCAGGGATCTAAACCTTGTCATCACAATGAACAAAACATGCTGGAGGGATAGGTTCCTGTCCCAGAGACTCCCCATACTCTGGAATAGACTGCCCATACATGTCAAGCTGAGTGCCTTCTTGGCCTTCTTCAAAAGGAACCTTGACGATTAGATGGGAGATAGGAAATTCACCCCGGGGATCATGTCAGTCACCCTGCTAGACAGGGGTCCAGAGAAGTAAATATTGTGGGAAGAAAGATCCAGGGAATTGTTATGGCTAGGCTTGTGTAAGCCTTAGGGCCAATAGCCTAGTACCAACCTATGAACCTATATATGGCACACCAACAATACCCATCTTCTTCAGCATTTCTAGATTTTTCTCTGTCTCTACCTTAACACTGTGAACTAGGCATTTGCTACCATAACCTGCATAGAAATAGACCCAGTCCTACCAGTAGGTAACTAGATAGTGCTTTCTTTGAAGAAGGCAAGTACTCTGGGTTCAGCAGTTTCTCAACGTGATCATCTCCACTCTTGGGAAAATCCATAGTGAATTTCAGCACTTTTCTGCCTTTAGACAGAGCATCTTTGTCAATGTCCCACTCTTGTCCTAGATGATTTATCAGATTATGTTTGAAGCATCTGAAGCATCTGAAAGTCATTCTTCATGGCCTCAGTAAGCAGTTCCCATACTTTAACCCGTGCTTTACTAACTGCCACAGGTTCTGCCTTCCTACTGCTACCTCCCTTTCAAATCTAGAGACCCTCCCTCCTTCCTTTTTTGTTAGTGCTGCATAAAAGGTCTCTTTCTTTATCTTAGAAGCTTTTTTCATTACCAGTGTCCACCAGCAAATCATATCATTATCACTATCACAAGCACTGACCATGTTTCTACCTCTCAACTGTCCAGATTTAGGTGGAACACCCTTCATTTTTTCTCAGAATTTGTTCTATCCCTCTTAAACTTGGAAATTATTTTGAGAAGTTCTAAGTTAACAGTATCACCATTTAAAAAGTGTCCCTGATTTGGGGTCTCTTGCATAATTATTTGTTTCTTTGTTAATGAATATGGAGTTTCTTCCTGTAACCTCAACTAATGAGGAATGGAACGGTCCATTTGAACTTTATGTTCATGATCTCCTCTGGATACTCCTTTAAGATATCCTTCTCAAATGTTTGTTTCCTAGGCCTGTCTAGCTGTCACACCAGTCATCAATGCAACTCACTATGACCTGTAAGAATTAGTTAGTTAGTTAGTTAGTTAGTTAGTTAGTTAGTTAGTTAGTTAGTTAGTTAGTTAGTTAGTTAGTTAGTTAGTTAGTTATCCACTGATTTATTTGTTAATTTATCATGGTATCCATTTATTGAAGGCAATGGACTATCTTGTAGGCCATCTAGTTTTGTGAAATAGCAGTCATTTCAGGGTCTTGAAGAACATATTTTTGTGGTGTCAGGTTCTGTCGTCACTGGGTCATTCTTACCCACTCAATCAGCTGTTATTGTTCACTTACGATAACACACCTACCTACTATTTTCTTTTCTTTTATTCTATCTGTATGCTTCACTTTAAATAAGTGGAATGCATTTCATGGAATATGGTTAGGAATTCAGAATTCTAGTCATTTCTACTAACAGAATGTGATTCTTTTTACACTGTAGGAAATTTAACGTATATTCAGTATCCCACATTTGTAAGAGTTTGGAATGCAGAAGTGACATAACTGAGAAATGGAATAGCATCAGGGATGGATTTTTAGCTGGGTCTTGGAAGCAATTCTAATCAAAACTGTAAGCTATGCTTTCTAGTTGTATGCATGCATGGTGAGTATTATTATTAAGGAAGTGATGTTTAAGCCATGCAGGCCATCGTTTCAAGACAGTTTCACAGTCAGTGCAGTCAGAATCTAGCTGTAAGTCTTTTTTTTCCATAGTGTAAAGTTAGCTACTGTGTTTGTAGTTGATAGCTAGTGTATTACTCAAGCATTCCACTTACCAGTACTTGATTTTCTATAAAGCTAAACTATTTTAGCTAAGTGCAAAACATATTATATGCATGGTTCATTAGCCACCTGGAATCTAATGTCGATCACATCTGGTCAAAGGCTGTTTGCAGACAGTAATGTGATATGCACCCAACGTGTCTCTAATTCTTCCTGCTTTACGTATAACAGCCTATAATCCTTCCGGAATGTGTTAAGGTGGTTAACACAGAGCTGTATGGCACATCCAGTGTAACGGTAAGTGTAATTGCCTAGATTCTTTTTTTACTTGCATTCTACAAGCTGTTTCACTATATCTGAACATCATACTCTTTCTTACATTAACCTTATGGTTACTGAAAGAAACTAAGGTGGCAACTCCTTCAGCTTCAGACTGCAATATCTGTGAGTACTTTGTGGCCCAAGATCTAGAACATCAAATAATAACTTGCATAAGGCATCAAGTATATGACAAATGGTTTGTAACCTGCAAGGTACCCTGACAAATTCTGCAACCTTATGAAAATTATTAGAGTTATTTATTTTAGTTTTACTTTAGAATATATACAAAACAGGTGTTTAATCTTTCTACATTTCTTTGTTAGTTGAGTGACTTTCTGATTTAAAAAAGAATAACATAAAAGAAAAAAAAAACAGTGAAGTATAGAAACGGCTATCACACTTGAGTGTGAAGCCAAATACAATTAAATAATGCAATATAAGACAAAAATTACTTTTTAAAGTGCAGGCAGTAAATAAGTACAAATGCAGTTGAAAATGAGCTTCTAGAGTATCAGTGAATGCCAGAAACAGCGTCTAGCCGGAATTAACAATAAACAGCAAGAAAAACTGGAAAAAAGGTACTTAACCACTCCAAAGTCTCTCAATTCTCTTTCTGGTGCTGTAGCACTCTACAGGACACCCAGGCAGGATCTTGCTGAGCTGATACAAGCGCAAAAACCACGCAAATGCATTTTTTTATATCAGAAAGACAAAAGAGATAGAAATTAGCCCAAAATGGCCCAAAAAAACTACAATTTCTGGGCTGAGACCACGCCTCCAAGGACAGGTAGGCTGTTCAAAGCTCCTCACTCTCAATGGTGAACAGAGTAACTTCCTTCTATCCAAGTAAGGTATGGGCAACACAGAAGCTTAAACACAGTCCAGGTACCAGCAAATATCTGAAAACTGGACTTTTCTAGCTTAGAAAGGGAGGGAAATAGGAAGATTTTTTTTTTTAAATATAACAGATACAACAGAAAAAAACACTTTTCAAGTATAGAAACGGCTATCGCACTTGAGTGGGAAGCCAAATACAATTAAATAATGCAATATAAGACAAAAATGACCTTTTTAAAGTGCAAGCAGTAAATAAGTACAAATGCAGTTGAAAACGAGCTTCTAGAGTATCAGTAAATGCCAGAAACCGAGCGTCTAGGCAAAATTAAGAATAAACAGCAAGAAAAACTGGAAAAAAGGTACTTAAACACTCCAAAGTCTCTCATTTCTTTCTTTGGTGCTGTAGGACTCTGCATAACACCTGGGCAGGATCTTGCTGAGCTGATATAAGCACAAAAAATGCGCAAATGCGGTTTTTATATCAGAAAGATAAAAGAGATAGAAATTAGCCCAAAATGGCCAATAAAACTACAATTTCTGGGCTGAGACCACTCCTCCAAGGACAGGTTGGCTGTTCAAAGCTCCCCACTCTCACTGATGAACAGAGTAACTTATTTCTATCCAAGTAAGGTATGGGCAACACAGAAGCTTAAACACAGTCCAGGTACTGGCAAATATCTGAAAACCAGACTTTTCTAGCTTAGAAAGGTGGGAAATAGGAAGACTTTTTTTGTTTTTTGTTGTTTTTTCAAAAATATAACAGATACAACAGAAAAAACACTTTTAAAGTATAGAAACGGCTATCACACTTGAGTGTGAAGCCAAATACAATTAAATAATGCAATATAAGACAAAAATGACTTTTTTAAAGTGCAGGCAGTAAATAAGTACAAATGCAGTTGAAAACAAGCTTCTAGAGTATCAGTAAATGCCAGAAACCAAGCATTTAGGCAGAATTAACAATAAACAGCAAGAAAAAACAGAAAAAAGGTACTTAAACACTCCAAAGTCTCTCAATTCTCTCTCTGGTGCTATAGAACTCTGCAGGACACCTGGGCAGGATCTTGCTGAACTTAGTTCTTTAAGCACAGTAATAAAATGGAGTTTAATTTGAATCTCAGTCATACTTCTCAACTGTCCAGATTTTCACCCATATTTTGGTCTGTTACTCATATAATTTGTGGTTTTCTGTCAAATTGCTGAGGATTAATGTCATTAAATAAATAACATACAATTGAGTTTCAGACTGAATTACCTTCAGAAAATGCCTGTTAACACAAACAGTGTTATTCTAGCTCCTTTCTAAGTTTACAAAAACAATATTTAAAATCTACCCCCTCCCATTATTTTAGGCTTTGTCCAGTTTTTTTTGCACTAACAGGTTGAGAGGTATGATATCAGTCACTACCACCTGCAGTTACACACCTGATAAATGTGTAAGATGTTGACAGTAAACTAAGGGCAGCATTTAAAGTTCTGACTCCCTTCTTGAAAACTCAGAAATCCATGAGGTTTGAACAAAGTATATCAATAGACATTCATCAAATTCTGACTCAGTTATCATTCTGTTTTTTTTTTCTTATTTTAAAATTATTTTGGCATGGCAAATCCAACATTGGGTTTCATTTTTCTTCACTTCTGACTACTAGAAACAAATGTTGGAGAGAGACATGTTTCTTTAAATGGATGAAGACTCCCTCCTTCTTGAATCATTGAATTCATAAAGGATCTCACACTGTCCACTGAGATTTGCGATTCCTTTCAATTCCAAACACAGTCTAAGTTTAAAACAAACTCTTTGTTTTAAAACCCCAGTGCTACACACTCTGAAACCACAAATCAAACTGACAACATCCAGATTGCTACAAAACTTGGATAGGCTGCTTCAATTCCCAACACATTGTTACAGACCAGAACTCTACATAAGGAGAAATAAATACTTTTGGAGGAGATACCAGAATGGAAAGGAATAGACACCTCCACTTTGCTACAGGTACAGGTCTGGCAGAAAACTGTTTTACTGGATGCATCCTTGTCAGCAGAGTATAAGGTTTCATGCAAAGTCGAGAACTCTTTTCTGTAAGCAGTTTATCTACAAGCTAACATTTCTCAGAGAATCCACCCTTGATAGACTGCTCATTAAATGTAAACCTCTACCACTGACCACACATATTACTTCTCACATCCCGAGACCAAAAGGCAGGGGTCTCATATACCATAAATTAGAAAGCCCTCTTCTCCAGTCTGTTTTGTTTCCATCTATGTTATGATCAGGACATTCACTGCTTTCTCAGGTAGGACCACCATTCAAATGTGAAGGCTCCTGTTCTGGGTAATCATCTTATTTGAATAAGACTACCCTCTGAACCAAGCCTGTCTCTAGGTCATAACTACCCAAACCTTAAAGGTCAACAAAAAATACACATTTTTGTAGATGTAGAGAAATAAGTTTGAAACAGTATCCAGAGGTGCAGATTTTTACAAACAAAGACGAATGAACACATTTAAAACTTAAACATTCTCATCCCAAAAAAAGGACTCCTAACATAGAAGCTTATTATGGATGACACCACTTTAATATGAACAAATTAGTAAAAAGCCATAGGTGCTAACCACAGATGTGCCACAGAGTAATCCTTTTTTAGCTATCATATCAAATGCCTTCATATCTAGATGTTCCATGGCATCACAAACCAGCCATAGAAGTTCCATTTCTAATGTCTCAAAAAACTTGTAGGAGCTAGCCCCTCCAAACTCTGTCCATAACAGAAGGGAATATGATCCAGCATCATGTCGGGGGGGGGGGGTCAGCCAGTGCAACCTATCCCAGGCATAAACAATGTTAGGTCTTTGACAGACGACTGGACAAAAGAGGAGGACTCTAGGTTTTGTACAGTAAAACAGAACCTAACTAAACCCACTTACCCCTCTATTAATATTATTTTACTATCCAAATAAAAGGACATCATAACATTTCAGGAAAATTGCTTGGGCCATACAACCACTTTTTTAAATTTCAACAGTGCTTTAAATACTTACCTGAAAAAAACTTGGCATGTGAAAGAATGGCATTCCATTATTTCAACTCTCTACTAACGCACAACTTGCCCGACAAAAACAATTACATTTTATTTATTTTACTTATCTTATTTTACATTTGTTTACCGGGATAGTTCTACTGGATACATGTCCATTTTCAGCGGAGGCCCGGGGAGAAAAGCTCCACAAAGACAAACTTACATAGATTAGCAAACAATTATAAAAACAAAGTGATTATATACAATGGGTTAGTAGCGATTCCCTAGTAGGGACTCACAATTGTCATGGACAGAGAATTAAAAGTAAGAGACATCAGATAGGAAGCACAGCTTGGTGATAAAGTTACAAGTTATGATAATTGCAGTATATGCTTTTAGTTTATAACTTAATCATGGTTGGTACATGGGCATAGCCAATTCACTTTGAGATACTGTTTGAGTTTTTTTTGAAGAGACTTTTGGAGGATTGTAGGGTTATATAGTTTGGCAAGGAATTCTAGGTTTTGCCAATGAAGTTGGAAAACAGGGATTCACCAGCAGAGTTATTAGCTTTGTGGGTTTGGACCAGTAGTTTATCGGCTGACCGTAGGGATCTTAGATTGCTATATGGCTTAATAATATTTTTAAGTGAGGGAGTATCCTCAGGGTGGTACAAAATTTTGTGCGCTATTAAGAGTTGATTGAATTGAATAAAGCTGGGTAGTTCTAGCCAATCTAGTTGTTTAAGGTTCTGGCAGTGGTGGGTTCCATAGGTGGAGCCAGTGGCGAATCTGGCAATATGATTGTAGCTATGGGACAGCTTACCTAGTTCGGATTTGTTGAGGTTTGAGAGTACAGGCGAGGCATATAAGAGAGTAGAGAGTAGGTGTGATTGGGCGAGTGCAGTCCTAGCCAGTGGGGTTAAAAATGTCTTGTTTCTATACAGTGATCCAAGCTTCTTATTGATGGTCTGTATGGTTTTGTTGACCTGTAGGTCAAATTTGAGATTATTGTCTATGATAACCCCTAGCAGTTTGGTGTGATTATCTGGGGAAATAGTGGTACCATTGTTAGATGTGACAGAGAATGAAAGTGTGGTGGATCTACTAGTGGGAGAGAAGAGTAGAAGTTTAGTTTTATTGGGGATCAGAAGTAGGCGTTGATTGGTGAGCCAGTTCTTGATAATGTTAAATGCATTTTGGGTTAAGATTTGCAAGTCAGATGGGGAGGTGGCTGAGCAGATGAGAGTTGGGTCATCTCCGTATTGGATGCAGGTGACTTTAGGGATAGCAGTGTGGAGGTTGTTGATAAAAATAGAGAAAAGTAGTGGACCTAGTATGGACCCTTGAGGGACACCAAGTGTGAGAGGTAACTAGCTGGAGAGTTTGCCCTGCCATAGTACTGCCTTCTGTCTAACAGTCAGGTAGGACTGGAACCACTGGATAGCAGGCTTGTTGAGGGAAATAGATTTTAGTGAAAGAATGAGAAGTTCATGGTTGACCATATCAAAGGCTTTTGATAGGTCAAGAAAGAGGGCAGAGGTTAGCCTATTGTTATTCCTGTTTTGGTTTATGGCAGTAGTAAAGGAAAGGAGGGCTGAGGTGGTGCTGTGGTATGGCCTGAAACCATGCTGGGAGTCGGATAGTAAGTTATTCTGTGAAAGGTATTGCATTAGTTGCTTGTGTACACATTTCTCCATTATTTTGGCTAGTGGGGAAAGAATGGTAATGGGTCTATAGTTGGATATGTCTGAGGAGCTACCACCTTTATGGAGTGGGATGACGTGAGATATTTTCCAGAGGGAGGGGATAGCATTTTCAGATAAGGTTCTGTTGATTAGGATAGATATGGGATATGCAATGGCATCTGCAGCTATTCGTAGGTACTTTGCAGGGAGGAGGTCAGCAGCGAGGGTGGTAGGTTTTAGTTTTTTTAGAAGTGTTTTGATAAAACTAGTGGATATTGGTTGGAAGCCAACTTTCAGGTGATTATTAGGTAGATTAGGCATGTGGTTTAAGTTAGAGGGAGTTAGTTGATTTGCTAGTGATTGGATTGTTTCAATGAAAAAGTTATTAAAGGCGCTAGCTATTGTCTCTGGGGAACTATGGCTGTAGTTAGCTGGGGTTGGGGTGGTGGAGCGACCTGGACAAAGTAGTTGATTTAAGCCTGCCCAGAATTTTTGAGGGTTGTTGTGGTGTTTTTGTAGGAGATTTTGGTAGAAGCTTTTTTATCCAGTAAAATAGATTTATTTGTATCATTCCTGAGTTGACAATATTTTAGATGATCAAGTGGGGCTTTGGTTGTTCTCCAGCTGGCCCAGGCTCTGTTTCTAGTTTTGATTTTTGCTTTGGTATCTTTTGTGAGCCATGGTGCTGCATTTGATCTAGTTTTTATTGTACGTGCTAGTGTTAAAGTGATCTATGGCCTCCTCTAATGTTAGATTTTTTAGTTTTGACCAGTCAACTGCTTTTAATTCATTTTGGAATATAGCAGCATCAAAGTTTTTCCTGTTTCTAAATGTTTTATAGTTGGGCTGGTGAGGGTTTCCTGCCTTATGTTTTATGATACAGGTTAGACAATGGTCGCTGAGGTCATCAGGGAGAGTACCAGCTGTGTACAGTTGGGGTTGGTTATTAACTAGGATCCAGTCTAGAATACTTTCCTTGTTGGTTGGTTTGTTTATCCTAGAGGGAGAGGTTATGGTCTGTTTAAACCCAGATAAGTTTATATGAGTGAGGGGGTTGGAGGAGCAGGGGTGCCAGTCGGTGTTAAAATCACCAAGAACTATGGTTTCTTGGGGATAGGTAGTGGATAACCAGTAAAGGAGATCTTCTAGGGTATTTAGGTTGTTGCCTGGTGGAATGTATGCACAGACGATGTTCAAGTGTTTGTTTTGGTTAATTTGTAGTTTGGTTATGAGGAGTTCCACGTTATTGAATTGGGGAGGTTGAATCGTATCTCTATTAACGGTTAGAGTATTTTTGTAAAGGACTGCTATCCCACCTCCTTTCCTTGTAGCATGGTCTAACCAGTGAATATTGTATCCTGGAGGTAGTACCTCATGGTCAGTAGTACTGGGTTTTAGCCAGGTTTCCGTAAGACACATAATGTCTGGGGAGTGGGTTGCCAGGGGGCGTAAAGTAAAAATTGAGGTTCTCTGCATATCAGTGCTTGAAAATAAAATAAAATAAAATAAAAGGCTATCCTCCCTATAGCTTGCTATTTGTACTGTACCAGAACATACAATCTGCAAGCAAAGAGCCTACATTTATTTTGCTATGATGCAAACATCAACCAAAACTATCTAAATGTACACTTTAACAAACTGAAAAAAAATGATAAGACAATAGGCATTAGCAACAAAGATAGCTATCTCGATTAGCTCAGAAGAAAACGGATACCTTTACCTTCAAGTGTGTTAATCTTTCAGTCATGAATGCGTGCACATTAAGCAGAGCTAGCAGATAGAACTATGAAGCAATAAAGATGACAGTATCTACGGAGATGTCACATCTGGGGACACATATTCTGAGAAGATTACAGTAAAACCCATACAAACACACACTCCCCCTCCCCTTACCTGACAATAAGACTGTAGTTTACAGCTGCTTAATTAATCTTTTTGAACTCCTCCCCTACCATGGTCCAACTCTGCTCTTTGCTTAAATGTGGCTCTGATGTGAACGAGTTGCTCTGACCGGAGTGTTAACAGTAGTTTAATCTGATGATTGTCTTCCGAACGTGTATTTTTCTCTCTCTCTCACATCACACACACACTCTTACCTTCAATCCCACTATAACATTCTCTTTCTCTCTCTTTCATCACACACATGATCTTATCTTTAATCGTGCTATATCACAATGGCTGTCTACAATTCCGCCTGCAAGTAGACTTGAATTCCGCCCAGTGGTGTGTGTCCATGTGTAGAACACACGCATGGTCCCCCTTAAAGGAAAACACACAACAGTATTAAGAAGCTGTTTTTTTGAATGGGGGGTTGGAAGTCTGCATTGACTGGTAATGCAAAACTAATCACATTCGCGTTACTAGTTTCTAAAAAAAGTAATTTATTACAATTACTGCATTACTATATTCAAAAGTAATGCATAATATTACTAGTTACTTAAAAATGTAGTATATTACAGTAACGGGTTACTCCCATCACTGAACACCACATGGAGTACTCCTATGATATACCTTGATATTACACTATTTTATTGAATATATAGTTGAGATACTCCAGACGTCCAGATGTAGATATATGTATTTTATTCTTTGATACTGGATATTCCACTCTTCTGAAATATGTTCCCCAACCCTCTGGTTTTCATACCTTGCTATTTCACCAATCTGGTCAATATATATACTTGATGAAAATCAGAGATCCAGTCTCAGCTATGACCACCATATTCACACCCATATCAAATACTCCATCCCATTTTTTTTTTCCCCTATGTGATTAGGAAAATGCAAATAATACCCACAGGTGATGCAAAGAGTGATCAGTTTTATTTCTGAACTCCATTGACACAAATAGTTTTGCCCTCACTATGTAGTACTACTAATGAATGAGTGATATGTTCATGACGTATACAACTTTCTGTGACAGAAACTGTAAATACAATGACTTTAGCATATTAACAGAATTACACAGGGATTTAATCTGTACTACATGAAGAAAATGTTAAAATTATTACTCCATTTGAAATAAGATGGGAGTCCAGGTTAAATATGTATATTTTTCTATTATAAGCACTCCCTTTCTTTGAATTGTGTCATTCCAATTAATTTCAATATCTTTGTTTATGTGATTTGTCTCTTTAATACACCCTTGTGCTACATTTATTTTAAATATCGCCCACCCTGTAAGGAATGTGTACATTTGGTGGTGGACATTAACACTGTGTAATGTAATTATCTTTTTGACTGTTTCCATCACTACACAGATATAACATCCAGCAATGGTTGAGACCACTCTAATACATGACCCAGAAATGTTATAGATAAGGATATGTGAACATCAATCGTCCCTACTTACATAGTAAAACTATGTTAAAGAGAAAGAAAGGAAGAGAAGGAAAATGGAAGAGGAAGGAAAAAAGGGAAAGAAAGGAGAAAAGAAAAACATGAAAATGATTAATATCCTAAGATCAGACGATAGAAAAGAGAGAAAGGGAAAGAGAAAGGAAGAAAATGAGAAAAGAAAAAGGTAAGAAAGGAAAAGAAAAAAGAAGGGGAAGAGGGGGAAAGGTAAAGAAAATGAGAAATGTAACTATCTACTTATCTAATGTTCTGTTTCCTTTATCTCTTTCTCTCTATTCTCTTTCCTCGTTTTGAACTAACTTTCAGAAATGCAGAGAAATATCCTAGGATAGAATGAGTTTGCAGTTTTGTGGCTTATATGTAGTCCATATTAAGCCAGGAACATTAGGTTCCATGAAGAAAGTTATTAATGTACATAGGGTTACACATTTTTTGCTAATTATAGAAACCTTTTCCATAACAAATGTTTTATTAACTTATACTATAAATTTTCTAGGAAATCTGTACAATCTTTTCACTATTACTCAATACGCTAAATAATGATAAAACATAAATGTTTATCTATAAATGTAAATGGGCTAAATAATCCTATAAAAAGAGCACACTCTCTTTACATAAGGCAGATGTAGTATTCCTACAAGAGCCACACCTATTGCAAGATTTAAATAGACATATTAAAAAACTATGATATATTAGTTAGTTCACAATTCAAACAGAAAAGAAAAGGTGTGTTAATACTCTGGAAAAAAGGCTTAAGATCCCCTGAAATTATTGGTAAGTATACAGATAATGAAGGGATGCTAGCATTAGTGGTAATTAAACATGAGAAACAGTATTATTCTTTAATTAACTCCTACTGGATCCCCGGAATTGGTGCAAAAACAGTAAGAAAATACTTTGACACAATAACCTTACACTCAAGAGGTGAGATGAATTAGCAGGAGATTTTAACTGTCTTCTTTCCCCCAGTGAAACAAATGCTAAATCTTTCAAAATCTCACCTACTGCTAAGCACCTAAAAAATTACATTAATACAAGAAATTTAAAAGATACTTATCATATAAAGTTGCCGGGTTCCGTAAAATTTTCTCATTACTCATATAGATTTGGGACACAAACTAATATTGATAAAATACAAGTATCAAGCTCTTTACTCTCTAAAATAGAAATGTACTATTAATATCCTGCCCCATATCCAACCTCAATGCTATTACATTCAACATAATCTTACATTCTGATGCTTTAAATTATTGGCAAAGAATACTGGCATATATTATAAAAATAAAAGGATTTATATATCCTCCCAAGTACTTCCTATTTTTTGTGATTACAAAACTTCAACTAACACTTCCCTGCTTCTTCTATCATGCTCAATTTGTACACCTTTAATTTATATTTTTGTAGTTAATTTCTAATATTTCTTCTGCAAATATATGCTAATGAATATTCTCATAGCTAATTGTTTTTTCTGTTATTAATGTATGCATTTGGAGCTTTTCTCCCCGGGCCTCTGCTGAAAATGGACCAGCCCAGTCAACAAATGTAAAATAAAAATAAAATAAAATAAAGATTGGATACTAACTGAAATTAATCAATTTCTAGAAATAAATAACAATGGGGAGATATCAGATACAATATTATGGGATACCTTAAAAGTTGTGTTACAAGGGAAAATTAAGAACTGGTACTTACAAAAAAGGAAAGAATGGGACAAAAAATTTAATGATATCCAAAATTAATTAGTTTAAAACAGAATCTCTTACCCAATGACAAGATAACTATAAAATAAAATAAATAATCTAAATAAAGAATATCAAGATATCCTACATCACAAAATCTCTATAGATTTAGAAAAAAATTTAATTACATTCATGCTCCATTAATCCTAAAAGTATGCACAAAATCGCAGTTAGGTCAAAGTGCTTTAATGAAAAAAAAACATATAAAAGAAATTATATATAGAGACAACAAAGGGAAAAAAAATAGCAACAACTATAAATAACATCCTATACTATTTTAGGAAATACTATGAAAATAAAAATACTTCTAATCCAACTATAAATGATAATAAAACCTTGAAAACGTTTTTAAAAGATAATGTTTTAAAAACCCTATCTCCCATGGATGTTGCTAAAATTGACAAACCTTTTACTTTTAAAGAACTAAAATACCAAATAAGTAAACTAAAAGCAAATAAAGCACCAGGATTAGATGGTCTAATCCCTGAAATATACAAAACTTTACTAAACAACACATTAAAAATGTTACTAAATACAGTTCATGAAATCAAAACTAATTATACTATTCTCCATCATGGAAATATTCACTCGTATCACCTATACTAAAGCCTGATAAGGATCCTACCTTTTACTCATTATATAGAACTATCTCACTCCTAAATATAGATTATAAAACTTTTTATGTCCATAATAGCAAATAGACTTAATTCTATTGTTCCTGATCTAATAGAAGTTGATCAGACAGGACTTACAAAAACAGAAAAGTTCAAGATAATATAATAAAACTTATTTCTTTAATAGACATAGAAAATAAAAAGAAAATGAACCGACCATAATGAGTCTTGATATAAACAAAGCATTTGACTCTCTTAATTGGACTTACTTATCTAATACATGACAACAATATAAATTCATAGGTTCATAGGTTCATAGGTTCATACTAGGCTATCTGCCCTAGGGCATTTATAAGCCTAGCCAGAGTGTGTGTGGCTTCCGCCACCCCTTGGAATGATAATACTGTGCCCATTTAGGGTTTAGTTTACTGTACCTCTGTCTAGTAGTGACACAGAGATGACCACCAGGGTAAACCTACGATCTCCCATCTACTCGCCAAGATTTCTCTTGAAGAGAGTCAGTGAGGGGCTCTGCCTAACATGGACTGGCATTCTGTTCCAGAGTGTAGGGAGCCTCTGGGTTATGAATCTGTCCCTCCAGCACATCCTATTTATTTCTGTGTTGAGGTTCAAATCTCTCGCTCTCGTGGCTCTGGTGGATTTGGATTATTTCAGGTGGAGCATGTCCATTAATTCTGGATTGGACATGGCCTTGTACGTCAGGCATAGATCTCCTCTGAGTAGGCGGTATGCGACTGAATAGAGCTGGAGTTTCTTCAGTCTGGCAGCATATCACATATGTTTGAGACCCTTGATCCTCTTGATGAGGTACTTTTGGGGTCTTTCTAACTGCTGCAGGTGCCGGGTAAGGTACATACCAAATGGGGCATTGTACTCAATTATGGGCCTGATAAGGGAAGAGCATAGGGCACAATGACCTCTCTTGATCTAGATGCAAATCCTTTCATGATAAGGTGGGCAATATAGAAGGTCTTCCTAACCACTTTGGCAATGTGGGTGTCAAATGAGAGGTTACTGTCAACTTGGGTCCCTAGGTCCCTGATTACTTTTTCCGTAATTAATGGATTACCACCTATGTGGTAATTTGTGGGTACTTTGTTTTTCCCAAAGGGTATGACTATACATTTTTTGGCGTTCAGTTTAAGGCCATGGCTCTGGCACCAGTTATCCATTTCTGTGAGGCCTTTCTGTAGGATACTTGTGTCCACTGGAGTATCAATTATGGCGCCCAGTTTGCAGTCATCTGCGAACTTTGTCAGCCACAATCCTCCTATGTTTGCTTGTACCTCTGAAAAATAAATGCCGAACAAGATGGGTCCCAGGACCGAGCCCTATGGGACACCACTTGTGACTGGCTTAGAGTCTGCCATGGCTCCAGCAATTCTGACCTTGTGGGTTCTGTCCTTTAGCCAGTTTGCAACCCATCTTATGACATATGGGTTTACATTTAAGCTGGTGAGCTTGTCTATGATGCCCGAGTGGGGTATTGTGTTGAAGGCTTTTGCAAGGTCAAGGTAGGCTGTGTGAACTGCCTTACCCTCATCAATGGCCTTAGTGACTGTTTCAAAAAAGTCGACCAGGTTCAAAAGGCAGGATCTGCCCTTAACAAAGCCGAATTGGGTAGGATCAAGTGTCTGTAGGTTCCCAATGTTTTTGTTTATGAGTTCCATAATGATCCTCTCCATAGATTTGCAGACCAGGCTCATCAAGCTTAATTTCCAGGGTCCGTAGAAGCACCTCCTTTGTGGAGTGGAACCACTGTTGCTGTATGCCATTCTTTGGGTATGTATCCTGTAGTAAGGCTAAGATTAAACAGCAGCCTTATGTGTGAGTTTAGTTCCTCTTGGAGTTCATGTAGCATGCAACTTGGGACACCGTCTGGTCCCACTGATGCTGTGTTTTTAGCTTTGGAGAGGGCGACTCTCACCTGGACATCTGAGATGTCAGGGAGGCTACATTCAGCTGGGATAGATATTTCTCCTTTTGGGGGGGGAGAGGGGGGAGAAATTTGCAATGAACCTGTCTGCCAGTATGTTGGCAATATCTGTGGGTTCAGTGTATTTTTTGTCATTTTGAACTAACTCTGAGCATATCTGGGAGTTTCCACCTAGGTTTCTAACATAACTAAATATGGCCTTGTGATTATCTTTAGTGTGTTTTGCGATTTTTCTCTCAAAGTTGGCCTTGGATGATTTTCTGAGTGATCATAGTTTTTTGCTAGTACTGATCAGAGATGCCTTCCCTTTTTGGGATTTTGCTCTGTCCTGTAGTAGCTTCCTCCTCCTGTTGTAAAGTTTGTTTATGGCTGGGGTCCACCAGACAGGACGCCTGCCTTTGGGGGAAAGGGTCTTGGTTTTATTTGGGATTGCATGATCCATGCATTCTTGAAGGTGCCCATAGAAAGCGTTTATAAAGGATTCAGCGGTGTGGGCTGTGGTTTCCACTGGCCCAGGGGCCTTGAAGGATACCACTTCAGTCTTAAGAAGTGTGAAGTCAGCTTTTGAGAAGTTCCTCACTGTGGTCTTTTGTGCTGGGGGTGGGGGCGGGATGTGGATTTCCAGTGAGATTAGTTTATGGTCTGATCTCACCAGTGAGGGGTATACTTCTGGTGTGGAGCATTGTGTCCCCATGTTTGTGATGATCAGGTCTAGTATATTATCCCCTCTTGTGGGAGTGGTGACTAGTTGATCCATTGCATTTGAGTTTATGAATTCTAGGAACCTTTGGGCTAGGGTGTTGAGGTTTGAGTAATGCTCCCAGTCTATGTTTGGGTAGTTGAAGTCTCCCAATATGATGGTATTTGGAGAGACATTCATACTCTCCAGTGTCTTCAGGAAGGCTGAGTGGGGTTCCTGAGTTTAAGAGGGTGGTCTGTAGCATGCTACAAACTGTAGGGCAGTTTTGCCTATGGTTAGTTGCACATGGATGGTCTCCAATGCTTCTTGCGTTGCCACTAACCTGGAGGTGTGGGTGTCTTTGATGAATATGGACACTCCCCTCCCTTTGTGGTTTGGTCCAAGTTATGGGGCCGAAAAGCATGATATGAGGTATAACCTGGTAGTGCTGGGGTGCTCTCAGGAGCCTTGAACCAGGTTTCAGTCACTGCACAGACATCAATGCTCTCCATACTGAGGAGGGCTTCGAGAGCCTGCATCTTGAGGTTTAGACTTCTGGCGTTGAGCAGCATTACCCTTAGGTTTTTTCCACTTGTGTTTTCTAGGGAGGTGGGTTTGTCTTTTGAGCCTTGCCTAAAAAAGGCACTATGGGGGTGGCAAGAGCCTTTGCCAATATCCGGAAGCCTAGGGGTGACAGGTGCAAGCCGTCCCTCAGAAGCAGCATGGCTTGTCAAGCATGTCATCCCAAGCAGACAGACATTGGATCCCCCTAGAATGACACCAGTAATTGAGCCAATTATTAAAGCTGATCATTTTGTCTTTGTACTGTGGCATCATTCTTGGTGAGGGTAAGATGCTGCTCAGAGTCAGGGTCATACCGGCCTGGGCTACATAATCAGAGAGCTCCTCTATGTCTCTTTTCATGTAGTTCAGGGAGGTACGTCTCAGGTCATTCATGCCGGCATGGACAATGACTGAGTCATATTTGTACTTGCTTTGGAGTGACCTGAGTGCTTGAGTTATGTGATGGATTCTAGTGCCCGACAGGCAGCTTACTGTAACCTTATCCTTGTTCAGTCTGGTGAGTGGGACGTCAGTGTGTCTGACTATAGAGTCACCTATTACAAGTGTATCAGGCATGTTGTTTGGCCTTAAGGGCTGTGACTGTCTGGTAACCTGACTTTGAGAAATATGTGTTGCATGTGCTATGTTTTGAGGTAGTGGTTTCTTGGATGTCTGCTTTGGAGGCCTCTGCTGTTTTGGTAGATTTTTAATTAGAGCCTCCGAGTATGTCTTTGTGTGTTTATGTGTTTGGTTTGCAGTTGTGTTTGGTCTATGTGAGACTGGTTTTGTGGTGTGTGTGGTTACCATCTCCTCCTGACTGGTCTTGCCAGTACTGAGTTGAGAGAGCTCAGCCTCCAGTTTGACTATATAGTTGCATCTCTCACATATATTTGTATTTGTTGGGAGGAGGAGAGGGTTGTCTGTGTACATGAGGCAGTTGTAACATTGCCTCAAGATTCCCAGATTCACCAGCTGAACTGGAGAGGACGCCAGTAATTGACCTCTCAACATGCTAGAATAGTGTAAGGGATTGCTGTGTAACTGAGTCAGAAAGGACCTAAAGGGAAATGGGTACTCAAGGGGATTGTAGGTGGATGTAGTGCTTTCTTTTGTTTAAGAGTGCTTTACCTGTGTAAAAATGCTTTAGGAGCAAGTGCTGGGCTTTTTAGATAGAGAATAGACTGATTATATTGAAGGTAGAACAGTTTTAAGGGAAAAACTGAAGAGCAGACTTGGTGGAGCCAGAAATAGTTTAAACTTGTTTAACTGGCGTTGTGCTATGCGCACAATCACGCAAAGCTGCGCAAAAGCGGACTTTTGTACAGGGAACTACAAAAGAGCTAGAAATGGTCCAAAACGACCAATTACTACAGCTTCTTGTGCTGAGGACACTTCCTACAGGGACAGGTAGGCTGCTCAAGGCTCCCCACTCCCACTGGTGAGCAAAGAAACTTCCTTCTATCCAAGTAAGGTAATGGACAACACAGGAACTACACCACAGCCCAGAATACAGCAATGCCTGTAAACTGGTCTAAACTAGTCGAGGAGAGGCGGGAAAACAAGGATTATTTTTTATTGTTTTTTTTTTTTTGGTAGAAACACACAGAAAATGCAGAAACAATGATAAATTAGTTACACAGGCTAGCACACTTTAGTGGGCAGCCTCCACAGTTAAATTAAATAAACAAACAAACAAACTTTCGATCAAATTCGACTAAAATGTAACTTTAAGTGCAGAGTTTAAAATAATGCAGCAAACAGTTAAAAAACAGTTCAAGCTAGTTCAGGGTAAGCTACAGAAGCTATTCCAAGTGAAAAAAAAGCAAAGATACTTAAATCCAGAAAGTAGTCACTTTTCTGAATTCCCTGCTGCTAGGACCACTCTGCAGAACCACAAGGAGCTTGTCTGAGCAGTATAGCCAGAAAAAAATGCCCAGAGGTGTATTTTAAACAGTGAACTACAAAAGAGCTAGAAATGGTCCAAAACAACCAATTACTACAGCTTCTTGTGCTGAGGTCACTTCCTACAGGGACAGGTAGGCTGCTCAAGGCTCCCCACTCCCACTGCTGAGCAAAGAAACTTCCTTCTATCCAAGTAAGGTAATGGACAACACAGGAACTACACCACAGCCCAGAATACAGCAATGCCTGTAAACTGGTCTAAACTAGTCGAGGAGAGGTGGGAAAACAAGGATTATTTTTTTGTTTTTTTGTTTTTTTTGGTAGAAACACACAGAAAATGTAGAAACAGTGATAAATTAGTTACACAGGCTAGCACACTTTAGTGGGCAGCCTCCACAGTTAAATTAAATAAACAAACAAACAAACTTTTGAAATGGTCTAATACAACCAATTACTGCAGCTTCTTGTGCTGAGGTCACTTCCTACAGGGACAGGTAGGCTGCTCAAGGCTCCCCACTCCCACTGGTGAGCAAAGAAACTTCCTTCTATCCAAGTAAGGTAATGGACAACACAGGAAATACACCACAGCCCAGAATACAGCAATGCCTGTAAACTGGTCTAAACTAGTCGAGGAGAGGCGGGAAAACAAGGATTATTTTTTTTGTTTTTTTGTTTTTTTGGTAGAAACACACAGAAAATGCAGAAACAATGATAAATTAGTTACACAGGCTAGCACACTTTAGTGGGCAGCCTCCACAGTTAAATTAAATAAACAAACAAACAAACTTTCGATCAAATTCGACTAAAATGTAACTTTAAGTGCAGATTTTAAAATAATGCAGCAAACAGTTAAAAAACTGTTCAAGCTAGTTCAGGGTAAGCTACAGAAGCTATTCCAAGTGAAAAAAAAGCAAAGATACTTAAATCCAAAAAGTAGTCGCTTTTCTGAGTTCCCTGCTTCTAGGACCACTCTGCAGAACCACGAGGAGCTTGTCTGAGCAGTATAGCCAGAAAAAAATGCCCAAAGGCGGATTTTAAACAGTGAACTACAAAAGAGATAGAAATGGTCCAAAACAACCAATTACTACAGCTTCTTGTGCTGAGGACACTTCCTACAGAGATAGGTAGGCTGCTCAAGGCTCCCCACTCCCACTGGTGAGCAAAGAAACTTCCTTCTATCCAAGTAAGGTAATGGACAACACAGGAACTACACCACAGCCCAGAATACAGCAATGCCTGTAAATTGGTCTAAACTAGTCGAGGAGAGGCGGGAAAACAAGGATTATTTTTTTGTTTTTTTTGGTAGAAACACACAGAAAATGCAGAAACAGTGATAAATTAGTTACACAGGCTAGCACACTTTAGTGGGCAGCCTCCACAGTTAAATTAAATAAACAAACAAATAAACTTTCGATCAAATTCGACTAAAATGTAACTTTAAGTGCAGATTTTAAAATAATGCAGCAAACAGTTAAAAAACAGTTCAAGCTAGTTCAGGGTAAGCTACCGAAGCTATTCCAAGTGAAAAAAAAGCAAAGATACTTAAATCTAGAAAGTAGTCACTGTTCTGAGTTCCCTGCTGCTAGGACCACTCTGTAGAACCACGAGGAGCTTGTCTGAGCAGTATAGCCAGAAAAAAATGCCCAGAGGAGGATTTTAAACAGTGATCTACAAAAGAGCTAGAAATGGTCCAAAACAACCAATTACTACAGCTTCTTGTGCTGAGGTCACTTTCTACAGGGACAGGTAGGCTGCTCAAGGCTCCCCACTCCCACTGGTGAGCAAAGAAACTTCCTTCTATCCAAGTAAGGTAATGGACAACACAGGAACTACACCACAGCCCAGAATATAGCAATGCCTGTAAACTGTTCTAAACTAGTCGAGAAGAGACGGGAAAACAAGGATTATTGTTTTGTTTTTTTGGTAGAAACACACAGAAAATGCAGAAACAGTGATAAATTAGTTACACTGGCTAGCACACTTTAGTGGGCAGCCTCCACAGTTAAAGTAAATAAACAAACAAACAAACTTTCGATCAAATTTGACTAAAATGTAACTTTAAGTGCAGATTTTAAAATAATGCAGCAAACAGTTAAAAAACTGTTCAAGCTAGTTCAGGGTAAGCTACAGAAGCTATTCCAAGTGAAAAAAAGCAAAGATACTTAAATCCAAAAAGTAGTCGCTTTTCTGAGTTCCCTGCTTCTAGGACCACTCTGCAGAACCACGAGGAGCTTGTCTGAGCAGTATAGCCAGAAAAAAATGCCCAAAGGCGGATTTTAAACAGTGAACTACAAAAGAGATAGAAATGGTCCAAAACAACCAATTACTACAGCTTCTTGTGCTGAGGACACTTCCTAGAGGGACAGGTAGGCTGCTCAAGGCTCCCCACTCCCACTGGTGAGCAAAGAAACTTCCTTCTATCCAAGTAAGGTATTGGACAACACAGGAACTATACCACAGCCCAGAATGCAGCAATGCCTGTAAATTGGTCTAAACTAGTCGAGGAGAGGCGGGAAAACAAGGATTATGTTTTTGTTTTTTTGGTAGAAACACACAGAAAATGTAGAAACAGTGATAAATTAGTTACACAGGCTAGCACACTTTAGTGGGCAGCCTCCACAGTTAAATTAAATAAACAAACAAACTTTTAATCAAATTCGACTAAAATGTAACTTTAAGTGCAGATTTTAAAATAATGCAGCAAACAGTTAAAAAACAGTTCAAGCTAGTTCAGGGTAAGCTACCAAAGCTATTCCAAGTGAAAAAAAAGCAAAGATACTTAAATCCAGAAATTAGTTGCTTTTCTGAGTTCCCTGCTGCTAGGACCACTCTGCGGAACCACGAGGAGCTTGTCTGAGCAGTATAGCCAGAAAAAAATGCCCAGAGGCGGATTTTAAACAGTGAACTACAAAAGAGCTAGAAATGGTCCAAAACAACCAATTACTACAGCTTCTTGTGCTGAGGTCACTTCCTATAGGGACAGGTAGGCTGCTCAAGGCTCCCCACTCCCACTGGTGAGCAAAGAAACTTCCTTCTATCCAAGTAAGGTAATGGACAACACAGGAACTACACCACAGCCCAGAATACAGCAATGCCTGTAAACTGGTCTAAACTAGTCGAGGAGAGGTGGGAAAACAAGGATTTTTTTTTGTTTTTTTGTTTTTTTGGTAAAAACACACAGAAAATGCAGAAACAGTGATAAATTAGTTACACAGGCTAGCACACTTTAGTGGGCAGCCTCCACAGTTAAATTAAATAAACAAACAAACAAACTTTTGAAATGGTCTAATACAACCAATTACTGCAGCTTCTTGTGCTGAGGTCACTTCCTACAGGGACAGGTAGGCTGCTCAAGGCTCCCCACTCCCACTGGTGAGCAAAGAAACTTCCTTCTATCCAAGTAAGGTAATGGACAACACAGGAACTACACTTTAGTGGGCAGCCTCCACAGTTAAATTAAATAAACAAACAAACTTTCGATCAAATTCGACTAAAATGTAACTTTAAGTGCAGATTTTAAAATAATGCAGCAAACAGTTAAAAAACTGTTCAAGCTAGTTCAGGGTAAGCTACAGAAGCTATTCCAAGTGAAAAAAAAGCAAAGATACCTAAATCCAGAAAGTAGTCACTTTTCTGAGTTCCCTGCTGCTAGGACCACTCTGCAGAACCACGAGGAGCTTGTCTGAGCAGTATAGCCAGAAAAAAATGCCCAGAGGCGGATTTTAAACCGTGAACTACAAAAGAGCTAGAGCTTGTCGAGGAGAGGCGGGAAAACAAGGATTATTTTTTTGTTTTTTTGTTTTTTTGGTAGAAACACACAGAAAATGCAGAAACAGTGATAAATTAGTTACACAGGCTAGCACACTTTAGTGGTCAGCCTCCACAGTTAAATTAAATAAACAAACAAACAAACTTTCAATCAAATTCGACTAAAATGTAACTTTAAGTGCAGATTTTAAAATAATGCAGCAAACAGTTAAAAAACAGTTCAAGCTAGTTCAGGGTAAGCTACAGAAGCTATTCCAAGTGAAAAAAAAGCAAAGATACTTAAATCCAGAAAGTAGTCACTTTTCTGAGTTCCCTGCTGCTAGGACCACTCTGCAGAACCACGAGGAGCTTGTCTGAGCATTATAGCCAGAAAAAAATGCCCAGAGGCGGATTTTAAACAGTGAACTACAAAAGAGCTAGAAATGGTCCAAAACAACCAATTACTACAGCTTCTTGTGCTGAGGTCACTTCCTTCAGGGACAGGTGGGCTGCTCAAGGCTCCCCACTCCCACTGGTGAGCAAAGAAACTTCCTTCTATCCAAGTAAGGTAATGGACAACACAGGAACTACACCACAGCCCGGAATACAGCAATGCCTGTAAACTGGTCTAAACTAGTCGAGGAGAGGCAGGAAAACAAGGATTATTTTTTTGTTTTTTTGTTTTTTTGGTAGAAACACACAGAAAATGCAGAAACAGTGATAAATTAGTTAGACAGGCTAGCACACTTTAGTGGGCAGCCTCCACAGTTAAATTAAATAAACAAACAAACAAACTTTCGATCAAATTCGACTAAAATGTAATTTTAAGAGCAGATTTTAAAATAATGCAGCAAACAGTTAAAAAACAGTTAAAGCTAGTTCAGGGTAAGCTACAGAAGCTATTCCAAGTGAAAAAAAAGCAAAGATACTTAAATCCAGAAAGTAGTCGCTTTTCTGAGTTCCCTGCTGCTAGGACCACTCTGCAGAACCACGAGGAGCTTGTCTGAGCAGTATAGCCAGAAAAAAATGCCCAGAGGCGGATTTTAAACAGTGAACTACAAAAGAGCTAGAAATGGTCCAAAACAACCAATTACTACAGCTTCTTGTGCTGAGGTCACTTCCTACAGGGACAGATATCTGTCTTTCCAATTGCCTATACCAGTGAATGCTTAATTTCTTTTGATCTTAACAAAATGTGCAAATTTATAGTGGGAAACTTATTCTACTGGAATCAATTCATGTCTACAAATAAAATCCATATACCCGACTACTTAATAGCCAGGTATAGCTTAAGGAATAACAATTGATTTGATATACTAGCTTGTAGGGAATTCTTCCATAATAAAATTATATTATCACTAGAAACTCATGGAAACAATACACCCAAAATCTTGGAATTAAAA